>NC_068401.1:29522453-29629953 GCF_023724105.1 Carassius gibelio | reverse complement strand
TGCGCAGAGCTAGTGCAAGATTAGCATTTGCATTCAAATGCATATAAATTATATAAGAAAATTACCAACTGTTTCACTAAATCAGACCCTTATTCCTTGACTGGGATCCTGTAATTTTAACGCCATGGTGAACAATAAAAGGAGAAAACTATAGTATATGGAGAAAAATGTTTAAAAGTTTTCCTCAAAAGCCTAAAAAAAACGAACATCTTGAAAATCAACAAGAACAAACTGATGATGAGGAAAAAAAATAGAGTTGATCTTCAAAAGCAAGAATTCTCCCTGCTCGTCTCACGTGCTACGTTCTGTGTTTACACGTCCACACTCACTTTCATTACTCTGCAGCGTGCAAACTTAAGAATAAACAGACGTACCGTTGACTGCTGCGGACACAAGTAAAGTTATCTTTATAGTAGACGTTCGTGGTGTGAACGGCCTTTAAAGTGTTGTTTACACTGAACATTCACCAACATAGAGCAATGATGCACTTAAACAGGAAAGCGGAAAATCTGTTTGCGTCTCACCTGCGTAGAGCTCTGGTGCGTACATCGCACTCATCATAGGACTCAACTTCCACCCCGCTGAAGACAAACAGAGAGAAGAGTCTCAGATCAGTTAACAACTAACACCTGAACAATACCTGAGGACTGAGGTGAGCTGCTTTTACCGTAGGGCAGCGAGCTGAGGCCTTCTCCGTTAGCATACGGGCTAACCATCTTCTTATTGGTCATCACTCGAGCCGTAGCGTTGTTGACCTGTTCATCAGAGAGAGAACGAGCATCTGATCAGAGACACAGAGAACAGAGCCGTTCTGATCCAAACATCATTCAGTCGCTGAGATTAACATGTGAAGTTCACAAATCACTCCAATCCCAAAATCAAGATTTAAACAGTCATCTAGTAACATTTGATAATCAGTTCTTTGAACTAGGTTTACAGCAGAAATTGTGGACTCATTGATATTCCCTTATATTGCTTCATGCATCATAAAAAACTCCCACTGATTTTCAAACATTCAACACAAAAATCCAGAAATCAATGTGGAAAAGCAAACGAAAAACAGGGCATTCAACTGCTAACATGGAGGAGAGAGATAAACAGAGAGAAACAGATCACACATGACAAAATCAATACACTGTGCACAGCTCTTAGCAAAATCACATTCAGCCAATTACAGTTCATTAACCAGAAACGAGCATATCAGCCAATCAGCAAGCATCAGATGCAGCCTATGGACCAATCCAAATACTCTGCAGCCTAACCCCGCCCCCTCGTGAAAAAAAAAACACATATCAAGAGAGAAGGGGGGGGGGGTGTTCAGAAACAGAGGGATGCAGGAAAGAAAAAAAGAGCCAGTCGACATTCAATGAAACCACAAAAACAGGAGAAAAGAGAGAAAGAGAGAACAATCCACCCAATCAGAAACATCAAACTCAAAAAGCCATCCAGTTTGTCATGAACAAGTACACCAAAGTGCATCAAATGAAAGAAAGCCTGTGATTGGTTGTTGTCAGACCTTGTGAGGAGTGACGTCGTTTATGGGTGAGAGAGAAAGAGAGTTAGAGAGAGATGCATATGCTACATGTCACAATAAATGAAATCATGAAGACGGAAAACACCGGCAGGCATCAATACACTTCTCTCACGCACTGAAGACCAATATGCAAACACAGTCACACACACACACACACACACACATAGAGAGAGAAAGTCCAAAACCAAAGACCAAAACAAGCTAGAGTCGCTCATCCTCACATGAATATAAGGGCAGAAATATCGTCTGAGGAACAATTTCGATGTGTGTGCGTGTGTGTGTGTGTGTGTGTATTTAGGGGCGTTTTTGGCTCATAGGCTGTTCAATAATCAGCAGATATCTGGGCCTGAACTGGTGGAAGCATGATGATGATGATGATTATGGATTAAAACAAATCACAAATTAAATGGAAGATGCCTGTTAGGACTGGGCGCCATGACCACGTGAAGTGTGTTTATCACTAGAGAGAGGACTGCAGTGGAATCTTAACAAACCCAACAGAAAACATCTCAGGTTATGAATGTAACCATGGTTTCCTGAGAAGGGAACGAGACACTGCGTCCTCTAGGGGGTGCTATGGGGAACATATCGTGTGACCCGTGTCTGAAGCATACATTGGAAAAACACCAACGAGTTGGCCGGCTACAGCCTCTGACATCACTACCGGTGCGACAATAAACAGGCACTGGGAGAACACATCATTCACTTCTTTGTCTGAAGCTTGCGTCTGAAGTATGGCAGGGAGCAAGAGGACGCAGTGTCGCGTTCCCTACTCCCCACAGTGTGGATTTCAGAAAAGCAAAGACTTCACGTGCACACTTACCATAGCATGGATTTTCAAATACTGTTCTACGGAGGGGCTCTGGTGGAACTCTGATAGAGCAGCTCATAGATGGAATGGTGCATCTCAAAACAGTATGTTTGAGAGTCATCAACTCGATCTGTGGAAATAACGCTGGAGTGCTCTGGGGAAAAAAATAGAACTCAGAATTCAGAGTAGCGCACTCATAGGCAACCCTTCCTGGAAAAGGGAAGCCCTGCTAACCTACCACGAGAATCACCCAAATAGCCCCTCATGTTGAGGTAAGCGATGCTTGAGGTGTATAAACAAATACACACTGGCTGAATGGAGCCCAAGGAACCCAGGTCTAACCATCTCAAGAAAGAGTCTTGCGTGCACACTTACCACTTACGTGGATTTCAGAAAAGTGTTCATGTATACACTGACACCTTGTGGTTTTCATAAAGTACACAAAGCTTAGCGTGTGTACCTAAAGGTTCCTAAGCATTGCAGAGGTGCTGAACTGCACGGAAGAGGCAAGCTCAAATTTTACAAACCTCGGACGAGGGGAGCATCACCTAAGCCAGCATATACAAGAAGACTTCTGTAACTGGCACCTCCAATTCCCGCTGGACACGACAGCACCCCTTAGTCCGGACCATCAGTAAGGTGGTTGCTATGAACATAGAACCAGCCAAAAACATTATAGGTTCAGCATAGAAGACTGTTATGCAAGAGGTTTCCACCTAACCTTGATCAGGTGGAGAGCTGGTGGTTACAGGGGAATCAGGAAGGGGAGGATAAAAGCAGAAGTTAAAAATCCCTAAAGGGAACGAGTAGATAGCTAGGTATCGCTCTAATTTGGAACGAGAATGCTGCCTCATCTGGATCACATTCCTTAGGTTCTGCTTACCTCATCGTGGCCCACGATTCCTCTTAACCCTTGCCCGCAGGTGGGGGAGGAGCGCGAGCCACGACACTAGCCTTCTGATCCTCATCTTTGATCCTCGAGACGGACCAGGACCTCTATGTTGTTTGGGCTCAGACCTGAACTTTCGTCTGAAAGCAGCGGCATGCGCCTTCATCTCCCTGAACTTCTCTATCACCGACTCAATGGAAATACCAAACGTTCAAAAGGCGAAACCTAAGCATAAAGGACGAAAGCCTTTTCTTTCTTCCCGATGTCTGCAAGGTTCATCCACAGATGTCTCTCCGCTACCACCATGGCCGCTATAGTCCTGCGGCCTGGTAGCATGGAGAGAGATCTTTAGTGTGGCGCAGCTTAGCTACCTGATCAGGAGAAAGGCCTTCACTTTTATTCAGGTCTCTTAGCAGATCAGTCTGATATACAGTATTGTTCAAAATAATAGCAGTACAATGTGACTAACCAGAATAATCAAGGTTTTTCGTATATTTTTTTTATTGCTACGTGGCAAACAAGTTACCAGTAGGTTCAGTAGATTCTCAGAAAACAAATGAGACCCAGCATTCATGATATGCACGCTCTTAAGGCTGTGCAATTGGGCAATTAGTTGAATTAGTTGAAAGGGGTGTGTTCAAAAAAATAGCAGTGTGGCATTCAATCACTGAGGTCATCAATTTTGTGAAGAAACAGGTGTGAATCAGGTGGCCCCTATTTAAGGATGAAGCCAACACTTGTTGAACATGCATTTGAAAGCTGAGGAAAATGGGTCGTTCAAGACATTGTTCAGAAGAACAGCGTACTTTGATTAAAAAGTTGATTAGAGAGGGGAAAACCTATAAAGAGGTGCAAAAAATGATAGGCTGTTCAGCTAAAATGATCTCCAATGCCTTAAAATGGAGAGCAAAACCAGAGAGACGTGGAAGAAAACGGAAGACAACCATCAAAATGGATAGAAGAATAACCAGAATGGCAAAGGCTCAGCCAATGATCACCTCCAGGATGATCAAAGACAGTCTGGAGTTACCTGTAAGTACTGTGACAGTTAGAAGACGTCTGTGTGAAGCTAATCTATTTTCAAGAATCCCCCGCAAAGTCCCTCTGTTAAAAAAAAGGCATGTGCAGAAGAGGTTACAATTTGCCAAAGAACACATCAACTGGCCTAAAGAGAAATGGAGGAACATTTTGTGGACTGATGAGAGTAAATTTGTTCTTTTTGGGTCCAAGGGCCACAGGCAGTTTGTGAGACGACCCCCAAACTCTGAATTCAAGCCACAGTACACAGTGAAGACAGTGAAGCATGGAGGTGCAAGCATCATGATATGGGCATGTTTCTCCTACTATGGTGTTGGGCCTATTTATCGCATACCAGGGATCATGGATCAGTTTGCATATGTTAAAATACTTGAAGAGGTCATGTTGCCCTATGCTGAAGAGGACATGCCCTTGAAATGGTTGTTTCAACAAGACAATGACCCAAAACACACTAGTAAACGGGCAAAGTCTTGGTTCCAAACCAACAAAATTAATGTTATGGAGTGGCCAGCCCAATCTCCAGACCTTAATCCAATTGAGAACTTGTGGGGTGATATCAAAAATGCTGTTTCTGAAGCAAAACCAAGAAATGTGAATGAATTGTGGAATGTTGTTAAAGAATCATGGAGTGGAATAACAGCTGAGAGGTGCCACAAGTTGGTTGACTCCATGCCACACAGATGTCAAGCAGTTTTAAAAAACTGTGGTCATAAAACTAAATATTAGTTTAGTGATTCACAGGATTGCTAAATCCCAGAAGAAAAAAAAATGTTTGTACAAAATAGTTTTGAGTTTGTACAGTCAAAGGTAGACACTGCTATTTTTTTGAACACACCCCTTTCAACTAATTGCCCAATTGCACAGCCTTAAGAGCGTGCATATCATGAATGCTGGGTCTTGTTTGTTTTCTGACAATCTACTGAACCTACTGGTAACTTGTTTGCCACGTAGCAATAAAAAATATACTAAAAACCTTGATTATTCTGGTTAGTCACATTGTACTGCTATTATTTTGAACAATACTGTACTTGAATTACCACCATCATGTGTAATAAAGCCACAGCTTGATCTGCTGCTGTGTATGCCTTGCCATTTAAGCCAGATGAATTTCTGAAGGGGCTTAGATGGCAAAGAGGGAGCTTAAGAGAGGATGTCTCCCCACAGAAAGACAGCTCTTTCTATAGGGGCCATCCTCTCATAGCCGTTTTTGCGCATCGCCTTGATGTCGGCACAACTCTTATGCCGAAACCGATGGATGCGAGAAGAAACTGTTTATTTTATTTCTTTTTGATTTCTGTATGGAGATTAGTGCTCTTTATGGTGTGCTCTTCACCCAAACAAATGACAAAGATTGTGTGTATCATTGGGTGACAAAGAATGGCGACATGGATGCACACATTGTCTAAACTCTTGCTAGTAGTCACCATGATAGACAGAGAAAGATAGCGCTTACAAGTTCTTTCAGATGCACGTTTCAAACAGAACAGTCAGTGAAGACGAAGAAGAGAACGACATGTTCTCCCGGTGTCTGTTTATAGTCGCGCCGGTAGTGATGTCAGATGCTGTAGCCGGCCAACAAGTTGATGTTTTTTCAATGTATGCTTCAGACATGGGTCATGACGAGGAGTTCCACATAGCGACCCCTAGAGGACACAGTTCGAAGTGCCCTAGAAAGGGAACCTCATCTTTCTGAAAGCACAAGAACCCACCTAAAACTAAATGAGCTCCTGCTGAAGGATTTCTATGATGACTTAATGCAAGCACCCAGCGAGGGTCTAATCTAGAGAACTGGATCAGCGTCAGTCAGCGTCTGACCTCACGCATGTTCACTCTTTCATTCCGTTAGAACAGCTTCACTCTTCTGGGAAGATCTTCCAGCAGATCTTGATCCCGTTCAGACTGAAGAGCATCAGTGAGATCAGACGCTGAGGTGCAGATCTCCGCTGGTGCTTCAGATGATTCAGAGTTGGGTTTCACTAGCTGTTCTCAAGTCCTTACTAAAACTGGAAAGTAAAGTCCACAGCAGAGGTTTAGTAACTACTAGAAAGTTAGTAACTATGTGCTTAATTTAGTTCTTAAGGCAATAATCCAACAGCAACCTTCAGATGTAAGAAGTTGCGTTGAAATGTGCTGTGAATCAGTTTATCCTGAAAAGTAATAATTAAATAACAATAGCTATTTAATATGTAAATGTCATTCAGAAACTGCATTGGAAATCAATGATCAATAAAATACTGATGCAAAAACATTTACGGTGTACAGCGGCACATACTACACGGCAAACCTCAACCGCTTGAATGTATCTGTCAACACATTATCATATACAGGTGCTGGTCATATAATTAGAATATCAAAAATTTGATTTCACTAATTTGATTTATTTCACTAATTTCATTCAAAAAGTGAAACTTGTATATTATATTAATTCATTACACACAGACTGATATTTTTCAAATGTTTATTTCTTTTAATTTTGATGATTATAACTGGCAACTGAAGGAAAATCCCAAATTCATTATCTCAGAAAATTTGAATATTACTTAAGACCAATACAAAGAAAGAATTTTTAGAAATCTTGGCCAACTGAAAAGTATGCGCATGTACAGCACTCAATACTTAGTTGTGGCTCTTTTATCTGAATGACTGCAGCAATGCAGCGTGGCATGGAGTGGATCAGTCTGTGGCACTGCTCAGGTGTTATGAGAGCACAGGTTGATCTGATAGTGGCCTTCAGCTCTTCTGCATTCCTGGGTCTGACATATCACATCTTCCTCTTCACAATACCCCATTTTCTATAAGGTTAAGGTCAGGCAAGTTTGCTGGTCAATTAAGAACAGGGATACCATGGTCCTTAAACCAGGTACTGGTAGCTTTGGCACTGTGTGCAGGTGCAGAGTCCTGTTGGAAAATGAAATCTGCATCTCCATAAAGTTGGTCAGCAGCAGGAAGCATGAAGTGCTCTTAAACTTCCTGGTATACGGCTGTGTTGACCTTTGACCTCAGATTACACAGTGGACCAACACCAGCAGATGACATGGCAGCCCAAACCATCCCTGACTGTGGAAACTTTACACTGGACTCAAGCAACGTGGATTGTGTGCCTCTCCTCTCTTCCTCCAGACTCTGGGACCCTGATATCCAAAGGAAGTGCTAAATTTTCTTTCATCAGAGAACATAACTGTGGAGCACTCAGCAGCAGTCCAGTCCTTTCTGAAGCGAGACGCTTCTGACGCTGTCTGTTGTTCAGGAGAGGCTTGACACAAGGAATGTGAAGCTGAAACCCATGTCTTGCAGACGTCTGTGTGTAGTGATTCTTGAAGCACTGGCTCCAGCTGCAGTCCACTCTTTGTGAATCTCCCCCACATTTTTGAATGGGTTTTGTTTCACAGTCCTCTCCAGGGTGTGATTATCCCGATTGCTTCTACACATTTTTTCTACCAAATCTTTTCCTTCCCTTCGCCTCTCTATTAATATGCTTGGACACAGAGCTCTGTGAACAGCCAGCCTCTTTTGCAATGACCTTTTGTGTCTTGCCCTCCATGTGCAGGGTGTCAATGGTCGTCTTTTGGACAACTGTCAAGTCAGCAGTCTTCCCCATGATTGTATAGCCTACAGAGCTAGACTGAGAGACCATTTAAAGGCTTTGCAGGTGTTTTGAGTTAATTAGCTGATTAGAGTGTGGCACCAGTTGTCTTCAATATTGAACATTTTCATAAAATTCTTTCTTTGTATTGGTCTTAAGATATATTCAAATTTTCTGAGATACTGAATTTGGGATTTTCCTTCAGTTGTCAATTATAATCATCAAAATTAAAAGAAATAAACATTTGAAATATATCAGTCCATGTGTAATGAATGAATATAATATACAAGTTTCCACTTTTTGAATGGAATTAGTGAAATAAAATCAACTTTTTGATGATATTCTAATTATATGACCAGCACCTGTACATCATCGACCAACTCTGATCTGATGCAACTGGCATCAAGATATTAAGTTTTGAAACAACTTGCATTTTGAAAAGCACTATTCAAATATAAATAAATAAAATGCATTCTATTTGACATGAACATGGAATGGTTTAGATTGGGTTCATGTTGAAGAGCCACTGAAAAATCATTTTTTTTCCCTCCCCATAATGTTTTCTCTTAAAATCTAGATGTGTAAATGTCAACATCCTTATATACATCTAAAGTTTGTTGGTGAAATATAAGATTATTGATGCAATTCAATCCATTAATTACGTGCCAGATGCTACTGTAAACATTTAGTGGTTATGTTTCATGCAAAAAAATATATTGCAGTGTGCACGTTGTAACTTTACGTTGCTGCTAGGAAACATTGCAAATTGTGCACAGCTGGTGCAAATGGATTCTGCTTCATTTATCTGTTGAAAGATTTGATCTTTTGCTTTGCGTCCATGAAGGCAAAATTCACTGCTTCATTAAAAAAGGAACATGCTTATTACAAATATTCACTTCATTGAATTTCCAGGACAAAATAACCTGTGTAATAAACCATACGTACGGTTCTAGCGTGACACAAGCCTCTGGTCATAACGCCCAGCCCTAATGAGAGAACCACAGCAGAGAGACACGGAGGGATGGAGAGAGGGATGAGGGTTTAGTGTGAGTCTCATCAGCATGTGTTAATGATCATGAGAGCAATGGCGAGCGCTGGGGAGGGAATGTAATTTCTGTCAGTATCTGTGGTCCTTAGCGACTACATTAACATGATGATGATTTGATAAAGCTCTTTCCCCATGCCTCTGATGAACAGTGTATCAGGACAGACCTCAGGGAGGAGATGCGACTGCGCTAGCCGCCAACAGACGGAGGATGCGTTCGGCCAAACTTCACAACGAGGACGAGGGCTGCCGTCGTCTCCGCGAGGCCTCTAACGCATCTCTGCTCCTCCGAAAATAACAAGCTAATCAGTGCAAAAGAGCCAGAGAGCAGAGTTTGTAAAGCTGGGGAGGGCTGAGTCTAGATCTCAGGGGTTGAGCTGGTGGATTGATCAGGGATGAAGCCGTACATACACAAACTTACCATGAGCCAGGAAACGTTGTGACCACACGCGAGCAGTTACCGTGGAGACTGACAACAACAACAACAACAACAACACACAGAAATTGTCAAGGGAACAGAAAGGAAAAGGAGAAAATGAACAAGAAGAGAAAAACAAACCAAAGAGAAAGCACTAAAACTATGCCAAGAATGAGTGAACAACCAGAGAGAAGAGGAGAGGAGAGGAACATTCACACGAGAACAAGAACAAGAACAGGACACATCTTCAGCTGATCAAATCTGTCTGTAGGAGCGCATTCATCTGTGTCACAGAGGAGGAGGAGAAAGGGACGGATGATTAGAGGAGCTCAAACACACACACAATTCATGGGTGTGAAAATGTGACCGAGTCAAAGCTACGGGCCAAGGTTGACATGGAAGTACGTCTAAGAGAGCAGTTAGTGATGCTAACATGCTGAGCTGATGACATCACTCAGGGGAGGGGCCTAGACAGTGACATCAGAGGCATCTCAAACAGACACAGGGACAGGAAGTGATGCAATAGACAGGAAACACAGTGAGTGCAGAGCTGGACAGACAGACTGGCCAGAGAGAGAGAGAGAGAGAGAGAGAGAGAGAGAGAGAGACATGAGTGAAGAGCTTGATGACTGTGCATCGCTCTCTCCACAGATCTGCTCTCCAGAAAACAAACAAACAAACATTAGGGTGTCATTACATACAACATAATAATATCATGGCAGATAATTCAACTTCTGTTCAAATGATTCAAATCAAAATAATCTGACAGTGAAAACAATGGCATCCAAAAAGCAAACAAATGAATCTGATTGGGTAATAAAGTGCTGCTGCTGCCCAGATTAACCCGTCTCCTAGCGTCTGATGAATCTGATGTTCTGAAGTGACCAGACTCATGCTGCGCTCCATGCACTAACAGCCACAGACACCGGGGGCGCTGTAGAGCCACGGGGCAGGCATCATGCATCTACACCAGGGCTGCCAAACTCCATCAGATACACTAATAAAGCAGAACATATGGACACTTGCGTGTGTCGAGTCGCGCTTGTAACCATGCAGATACAGGTACTGGTCATACAATTAGAATATCATCAAAAAGTTTATTTCACCAATTCCATTCAAAAAGTGAAACTTGTATATTAATTCATTATACACGGACTGATCTATTTCAAATGTTTTTTTCTTTTGATTTTGAAACCAGGTACTGGAAGCTTTGGCACTTTTGGAAAATGAAATCTGCATCTCCATAAAGTTGTACACTTTTTTTCTACCACATCTTTTCCTTCCCTTCTCCTCTCTATTAATGTGCTTGGACACAGAGCTCTGTGAACACCAGCCTCTTTTGCAATGACCTTCTCTGTCTTTCCCTCCTTGTGCAAGGTGTCAATGGTCGTCTTTTGGACAACTGTCAGGTCAGCAGTCTGTGTAGCCTACAGAACTAGACTGAGAGACCATTTAAAGGCTTTGCAGATGTTTTGAGTGGAATTTTGAATGGAATTAGTGAAATAAATCAGCATTTTGATGATATTCTAATTATATGACCAGCACCTGAAATTTAATCTGAATGACAAATACATCCATACTTTTTTTTATCATTTATATTTTCTAATTAGCAATTACGCCATCTAAAGAAAATTTATCCTTTTATTATTCTTTTAATGCCATCTTCATAGAAAGAACATAAGTGTCATACAATTAACAAAACATATTTAAAAATGGTGTCTGCTTAAATTAAAAAGGAGTCCGAATGGAATAATGAATGGCTTTTATTTCACTGCAGACCTGATTTATTGAGGGATGATGCACACTACGATCAGGCGCTGAAGAGGCTCTTATAGTGATGGCCAGCGGACTCTATATTATCCCCATAATAAACCTGTGAAAGATGGATGTGAATTACTGTATTCTTTCCTAATCACACAGGTAGCTTTACTAACACCAGTGGTCAGTTACACCGTACTGGACGACGGTCATTAAAAACATGACTCAGTGTTTCATGCAATTTAACCTTTAACCTAAAATGAGTTTGACACCCCTGATCCACACACTTGGTCCTAAACCAAACATCCCAATTAATTAAGAAATAAAAATGACTTCATTTGGTATTACAACCTGAAGTGACAAAAAAAAAGTATAAAAAAAATGATTTCCCCGTCTATGAGAGACAAACACAAGGTCATGCAGGAGTTTAAGAACTATAAAAACACCCAGAACCCAGAACTGAACACACTGGGCCTCACGAGGGGAACACACACACACACACACACACACACACGGCAAGCAACAAGCTTCTCCTCGTCTCCCAGATTCACAGAACAATCTACAAATGCACTAAAAACAACAAATACACAAGCATCTGAAATTGAGTCGTTTTCTAATCTAATCCGTAATAAAGATACAACACCAAAGTTGTGAAAGCATTCTGAATCATCAGTCCTCGTGTATCGGAAGAATCCAAGCAAATGTTTCACGAACGAAAAAAAGCCATTGAAACCAGGAGAAACGGAGACAGCATCAAACGCACGCATGTGATTGGCTAACTGTGAGCATGCTCCGTACAAAACAGATCATCAACTTAAAAAAGGGAAATAACCACATGCTGTTAATAACCAACACTTCAATCCAAAAAACAGCCAAGAAACAGAACAACTCACAGATTCTAAAGTGGACTGCAGTAGAGATGCACCATGCATTGCTAAGCTCACACACAGACAAACACACACACACGCACACACACACACTTCCCATAATGCAGCACACACAGAGCGGAGCATCTCAAGCTGTTCAGGGCACATTCGGTCAGTAAAGGTGTGAAATGGACACATCAGGAGGAGAAAGAGACTCACCTCGATCTTCCGTCCCTCCACGATGGTCCCGTGGAGACGCTCTCGTGCTTTCTCTGCATCTGCACTGGTCTCAAACGTCACAAAACCAAAACCCTGGACCACGACAGAGAGAGACACACATGAAGCATCAGACCTCCCAAACACATCCAGCTTAAAGGAACAATTCACCCCAAAAAACTCCCAGAGAGTTCATCAGGATCCCACAGATCCCAATGCACCTCTTCTGTGCGAGGAACAGATCTCAACACTTGTGAACGCACATGAGCTTCAGTGTTTCTCACACAAAAACGTCATATGAAGGCCTGGAATACACACCAGTCAACTTATTTTTTGGGCCGATACTGATATTAGGGAGTAAAAAAAGGCAGATAGCGATATATCAACCAATATTGTGTTCCCTGTAGGTTGGGGGTTCGATTCCCAGGGAACACATGATAGGTAAAAACTGATAACCTGAATGCACTGTAAGTCGCTTTGGATAAAAGCGTCTGCTAAATGCATAAATGAAAAAAAAATAAATAATTCTATATTCTTTGTTTATATTATAGTGGTCGAATGGATCATTACTCTCACAGTTTGTCTCACGTTACAGTTTTTGACCCACAGACTGGAAAATGTTCGGATTAGCAAGAAAATACAAATATTTTAATTGAACTTGCTTTCCATTTATTACTTAAAGCTAAGTCCTTCTTTGATACCTAAGCAAATAAAACTAGATTAACTAAGAAAGTTTAAACATGATTAGAGAGACAAGAGAACAGCCAGTAAAAATAAGAATTAATACACAAATCACAAGCATAGGGAAATACAACTTAATGTTAAAAATAAAATAAGGTTGTAGTATTCAAAACTGTATAAATCAAATATAGATTTTTATCACAGCTGTTTTGTTGTTTGATGATCATTAATGACAGCAGTTAATAATAAGCTGCTGTCCCTTTAAGACCTGAAGCACAGATCTGATAGAATGATACACATCCCATTTCTTTCTCCGCTGTTTTCATTCACTTGAGACATAACTGACTGTGTTTACCTGAATGATTGTCGAGATGGGTATTTTGTCATAATTTTGTGTATGTGTCTGTTCAGAGGATTCAGAAGAAGATTCAGGATGCCGTCTGAAACACATGTGCGCACTTCGTGTGTGTGTGTGTGTGTGTGTGCACCTAGAGAACAGCGCACAAGTAATGAATTGAGCTCACCATTTCATTTTTTCTCTCTCTAACTGTTTAAAATTTGCTTGCCTGTGTAAATATTAACAAATGATAAACTCTATTATGGTTCAATTTAGCAATTAATCCGCGGATTACATGCGTGCCGAACCTTAGGGGGCTTGGTCTGTATGGATCGTATACAATACATTTAACAATATTATCACAGTACCAGTAAAAGGTTTGGACACTTTTCCATTCGTGTGTGCAAACTTTTGACCGGTGCTATATATAGTATATACATAAACAGAACATGAACACATTTTTTGCAATGATAAACACTTATAATGACATGACAGAGATATGTAACGAAGACAGGGCATTTAACAATTTAACCAGCAAAACCCCGAACCCCGGAGGGCCATTAGCAAAAACAAAAGAGAGCTGAAGGGATCCCCAAATTTGGTGTGGATTCGCTGCTCCATAATGGAGATATGGCTGTTCAAAGTTTCAATGGTTTTCCATAGATTTAAGCTTTAAAGTGCTTCACCCAGGTCACCAGTAGCAAACAATGGTGCACGCTCTGCTGGACAAAGCAAGGAATTACACCATTTCAAGCATTTTGTCTGCATTATATATTATGAAAAAAAAAAAAAAAAGTATATATATATAAATTATTATCGGCAGCAAATTCACCGATACCAATATATCGGTGACATGATCATTTCAGCCAATAATATCAGCAAAACTATATATCGGTCGGACTGTAGTATCAACAAAATTCTTCTTTGCAGAGGAAACATGGAAGCGGTGTCTGAAATGGCACTTAGATGTATTTACACACAAGTGCAGCTCGGAGTGACACGAACGCTCGAACCTGCAGTTATAAATGCAAAATAAGGTTTTGATATTTTAAACCGAAATCGTTGAATGCTAACCTACTAGACTTCATCACTGTAGGTGTGCTTTGACTTTTGCAATATACTCGATAATGTCACACATAGTTAAACAACATCTACGACACTATCGCAGACGCTATATTTCGCACACCTTTATTAGAAGCACAAATCGTAGTGTGTGACGGTCCGAGCCGTCTGCTGTCACGCTGAATCACAGGAATTACATGATCAGTGTTTTCTGGGGGGTGAACCGTTACTTTTATCTAACAATAACATTTATTTAATCAAATGCATGAGTTTAAAACGCTCTCTTACCTTTGATCCCCTCTCATTGAAAATGATCTCCACATCCAGAATCTTTCCAAATTGCTAAAAACACACACACACACACACACACACACACAAAGAGAGAATGATCAACTTAAACCCACGGCTGTTTGAAACTGATCATTAGAGAAGAGCTGCATTTACAACATGACTCTGAGGTGCTGTTACACTCTTGGTCACCAGGGGGCAGAATTGACCCTTAAACACGTCACCATTTGTCACAGTTTCTAAATTCATCTGAAAAATAAACCCTGAAGCCTGTAGTACCCCGAACATCTGCCGCAGGTCTGGGTCTCTGAAGCGGAAGGGGATGTTGGAAACATGGAGCCGCTTCGGGGTCCCTTTAGCCTCGGAGGAATCACTGCTGCCCGAAGGATTGTAAGCAACCATCTGAAGTTCTGCCTGAGTAGAGCTGTCTGACATCTGAGAGAGAGAGAGAGAGAGAGAGACGGGTCTCACCACTCCACAAAATCACAGGAGTGAAGACACAGATCATGTGTTGAGATGAGCTTGTTGTTGCATCTGCTCGAGGAGCTTTAGCACTTACCTGAGCGCTGGGGTTAGAGGAGGGGGTGCTGCCGACCCCTGCAGGGGCCTCCGTTTGGCCCCCAAACTCCAGCGCCAGGCCGTTCTGAGGAGGAGGAGGTGGAGGAGGAGGGAAGGAGGAGAACGGAGCCACCACACCCTACACAGCTCCCATCGTGTCCTGTGAACCCTGCAGATCAGAGACAGACACAGAGCAGGGTTAATCGACCACTCGGCCCAAGACCAGACACACCGCTCACTTAACAGAGCGACCGCCACGAGAGCGAGAGAAGAGGAAAAGTGAAATCCACTGGAGCGGAGAGAGAGAGAGAGAGACGGTAATGCATTCCTCTCACAGATGACGCCACTAAGAGCCAGAGCGATTACATTTCTCTGTTTCTGGTGACGAGCAGACTCCGGCAGCTGCTCAATATTAATGAGGTCCTCCTGCATTATTCAGACACACGCCAACACAGCAGACCAGCTTCTGATCGACCACAAAACACCATCCTGATGATGGTTCAACAACACATTCAATGTGAATCCCACAAAAACACACGCAGAAACTAGATTTCACATTTTGTATTAAGAAAATATATATATATATATATATTTTTTTTTACTTTTTGCCATTATGCACTCAAGATATTATACAAAACAAAGAAAAGCTATTCTCATATTGAGATGATAACACTGGCGTGCAGGGGATGTTCCAGAGTCATGCATGCATCAAAATACATAGGATGCACTTCAGATAAAAATTCATAATGAAAAGTGTCATTAACAAAGTTGCATTTTTTTTATAAAGATAAGTATAATTTATTATAATTTGCAATTACAAATTGTATAAAAATATTATTATATTAAATAAAATTTAGAACACAGCAATATGAAATATGATGCCTTTTTAAATGAGATTTAAATTAGTAGTCATTCTGTGTGCATAACGTATAACACTGCTTCGTTTAGAACCGCTTTCATGAAATGGAGCAAAAAGACAACAGTTTCTCTACATTTTTAATATTTACTTCTTGTCATATTGATGTTGCTAATTTGTTGTACCCTGACACTTAATAAAGTCCAACACAGACCCTGCTAAATGTTAATCAGTCTAGTGTGAGAGGGCTCAGAGATCTCATCTCAAGGCTTCTCAAACATCAGCCGCCAGCACTGAATGCACACGCTCCCTTATAATCTTGAAGATGGTTTGTTTTTGTGAGCACTGCATAAACGCTGTTGTGTGTTGACTCGTGGACAGTTGGCAAGAATCGATCCGTGATGCATCACTCAGCACCAGACAGATTCACCGCAGCTCCTCTATCTCTCCTGTTATCATCTGAGATAATGAACGTGATATTGCGTAGCTTGCGTCTGAAAGCAGGCGTACTTCAAGTCTGCTAAACTGGAACAACTCATTTAGTCTTTAATGCACTTTAAATGTTGCTTAAGTACAATTAAATACATATAGTACAGTATATATATATATATATGATTATTATTTATTTTATATATGATTATTATTTATATTATTTTTAAACGATTAATCTAGCGATTATTTTTTCGATGCATCGATTGATCTAACGATTCATTTTTCCAGACCGATTCGATTTCGATTATCTCTCCATTAATTGACTACTAACAATTTATACATGTTGATTTACATATCTGAATGAAAAAAACATGAATTCCTTAACATTGCAATATTTGTTTATTGCTCTTAAAATGACAAAAAGACTGACTAAGAATGCATTACTTTGCACTTGTATAGAGATAGCATTCAATAAAACCTTGAAGCCTTGAAAACACACAGCTTACTGAAACAAGCTTACTGAACACATAGGGACTAGTTTACTGATGAAAAGTTCTTCTTTCAGATGAAAATAACAACAACTTGATGTCTAGCATTCAATAAAGAAGGTCACCCAAAATACTTGTTTTGAGCAATGGAAAGAATACAGTAACCAATGTAAGCTTGAGGGCTTTATGCTAATACAGAGAGTGCTTTTCCAAAAAAATTTATAAATACAAATTAACAGTGTGAGCCAGCAGCCTGTCATGGAGAATGCTCCACGTGAAACTGTGACGTTCCACCCTTTTTCTATCTTGTCTAATGATTTTGGTTAATATGCACGAGGGAGAGAGAGAGAGAGAGAGAGAGAGAGAGAGAGAGAGAGAGAGAGAGCAAGACAGCGCTCGTGTAGTTTGAAGACTGTGAGTGCGCGCGCAGCCGGGGCTCTCTCTCGTACGCACCCTGTCATTCTATTCTACATCACTCACCGATCAAATAAGGCTTTGACAGCCGCCAAAAAACAGATCAATGCAGAAAAACCCCTGGATTGGTTATATAACGGACAGAATGTTGATCCGGCCATCGCGTATATTCAGCACACATAAGGTAAACGTTTTGCAAACGTTTTTTAGAGAAATAAAAACAGGTCGACGAATCGTTGCGCATATTTTGCGTCAACGTATTTTTTGCGTCGACATCATCAATGACCTCGACGCGTTGTCATTACGATATTAAGTAAAGATTACGATAGTAAGTACGATATTTTGTAAATGTCCTACCAGAAATATATCAAAATTAATTTGATTAGTGATATGCATTACTAAGATCTTCATCTGATCAACTTTAAAAGATGATTTTCTCAATATTTAGATGTTTTTGCTCCCTCAGATTCCAGATTTTCTAATAGTTGTATCTCAGACAGATATTATCCTCCAAACAAACCACACATCACTGGAGAGATCATTTATTCAGCTTTGCGTTTACAAACACCTTAGACTGCTTTTGTGCTTCAGGATCAAGTATTATTCTGCAATATATATTACATTTTTACTCTCTTCCGTGAGGCGTTTCATACAGAACCACAGCAGTAGTGTTCATTTTTGATTTGAGCTAAATATGCACTTTTTGGCTTCTGTTAGATTTTATTGCTGAAACATGATCCTGCTCAAGGGTTTGGGAGATTTTTAACCCTCCAAACCCCATTTCTGTCCTGCCAGTGTTGTTATGGTCAAATAAAACACAAACTATTAATTGAAATAAAGCTGAACTAAAATAAAATGACAAAAATGACTAAAATTGAAAAATAAATTAAAGCTGAATGTAAAAGGTATCTGGCCCGCAAACAGCATTCTGATTGGTCAGCTTTATCCTCTTCAGAGGGCGTGTCCATTCCTTCCTGACTGACCAATCAGAGTCCAGCAGCGCCCAGCATGGGTCCAAAGGTTTGTGGGTCCAAAACAGCCCAACCTGCAAACACTGGTGTTTGAGAGAAACACACACACACACACACACACACACACACACACACACACACACACACACGAGTGAGTGTGAATGTTTGTCTCTCACACACTCCACCCTCAGCACATGCGTGACCCACAGAAACTGGCTGATCTAGTTTGGATAGAGGACTGCTCCTTTGCTCAACACACACACACACACACACACATTAGATGACAAACTCTTCAGCGACGGACACACTTTCGTCTGGTTTGTGAGGAACACGAGCTCTGAACTCTCACACTGAGAAACCAGCCCAAGACAAGCAAACAAGCTGCAGTTAATGTAGTGTTTGATCTCCTCGGCGTGAACCGCTTGGATCTGACCAGGGTTTGATTCTCTCATTAAATATTCAGGGTTAAACACAACTGAAGCAGCATCGCACTCGTCTGTGACGCAGATAAATACATTCATCAGCAGCAGTGTCTCGAAAGCATCTGTTCTAGGTGAAGGATCTTTCCTGTGTGATCTCTCAAGAAAACGGATTTATGGACAGTTAGGTGGCACGTAATGTGTGTTTATATAAATCAAGATATCTGTTACATGTCAGGCATCTACTGTGAGTGTGTTACTTCACATCTAAATAACTCCCTGCAGTAAAGGATAGTTTGCACTGTATTTACTAGTATCAGCCGATAATCGAGATTGACTGCTAAAAGCACCATCGGACGATCAGGGTTAGATATATCCTGTCAATCAAAAGGGAGCAGAAAAGAGTCATCAGATTGCAACAGAACAAAATGTCTCGTGCAGAAGTTAGAGTCTCTCTTTGACTCCGGGTTCAAGCCAGGGTTGCCAGGTCATGAGTTTTCCTTCACCAAACATTATCTGTAATGTGCCTCCCATTCAACAATGTGCTCTTTTACATCTGATAGAAAGGCTTTTTAATTAGGTTCATTTTAAAATTCAAACAATAAATGCTGTTTGGATGCTCTTAAATGTGTCGTGTTCACAGTAGCACCGAGTGCATCAAACATTAATAAAAACAAACATAAAATATAGCATGTCATAAACATGAATGAACATCAGAAGGTACAGTACAGCTCAGTGTAATGTGTCATGTCTCATATAATCACACAAACACAGCACACAAAAGAGATTGTGATCAGTATGATACTCCACATTACACTAGAGAGGAGCTGATGATTCAACACGTTTGAATAAAAATACCTGATGTGAAACAGAGTAACACAGAAACATTTCAATATAGTTTGGGCTTTGTTGTTATTTTTATCCTTTAATATTTAGTGCTGGTAATTGACATATTTGACAATTTAATTTGAGTTTGATTCACAGGATTGAATCAATTCTAATTCAAATTGGTTATTTTGGATTTATAAGTAAAGTACTCAGCAAATTTGCTCCTATTTAAAGCTGCAGTCCATAGGTTTTGCCTCTGTCACCATCGCTGTTTAAAATCTCCTCGTGTGTTGTGCAGCGGCGGATCAATCTTCTGTTTTATGGAGTGTGTGTAGATACTGTACTTCAGAATCACAGATACTAGCCTATGTCTTGGGATATAAGACCCAAATAAGAATTCTACCCCGCTACTGTCTTCTGAACAAATAACAATTCTGCCTCTTTTGTTCTGACCAACTGAGGGGGAAAAAGCATTACAATTACTTGCACTACCAATGGTGATTAAATTAGACTTCTATCCGTATTAGACAGAACTGTTAACGGTGGTTTCTCAGCACCATCAAAATAAAAGTCCCACCTCTAACATCAGGGAAGCAGAACAACTTGCAAAATGTCAAACAAACATTGGACAATATATATCGGCTTTGCCGATATATCGGTCACCCACTATTTAAGGTTTAACGGATTTGTATACAAACACACTCAATGAAGCTTTTATTTTAAAGTTATTATACTAACTTTACAATTACATCATTATATTGCTACTCTAATCTGTTTTTTTTTTATATAAACATTTAAAAAGCGTCCGTCATAAAAACTTGCCAGATTTATTCAAACAAATTAAATATTGAAAAACAGTAAAAAATTATAATGAATGTGTTTTATAGTGCTCAAGAGTTTATTTTTCTAGATGACTAATGAATTTGTGGTCACTGGATGTTTTTCCAGAGATAAATGATGTTCACAAGCAGTTATATTGACATATTTGAAACATTGATTGAACACGAGAGAAAAACGGAAAATACTCTTTTCACATACTTTCTGATGTTCATTCATGTTTATTTCATACTGTAACTGGTATTAAAGCAGAGGAGATGATTAGTGCTGATTAGGGGTCGACCAATTATCAGCCTGGCCGATTATCGGCACCATAAGCATTTTTATGATTATCAGTATCAGTCATTTTCAAAACCGATTCGCAGATAAAATAACTGAATTTTGAAACGCGCTATTTGGCTCTGATCCAGCCTGTCAGAACTCACCAATCTGTGGCCTAAAGCAATCTCTGCCCATCGTCCATCTGATTTGTTGTGAGTAATGAGTCTGACCAATCAAAGCTGAATTCACTCTCACTCCGAAAGTGCTTGCTAACTGGAGCTGCTTCAGTGATCACACATCAGTTTTCTCACAAAAGTAAAGCAGCAGCAGACATTAAGTTGCAATAAATTACAACCCAATAATGTTACACTGAAGTTGCAAAACACCTCAATACTACCTATGATTTGCGCAATGCAGAAAACGTGAATGGGCTCGCGGAATCCAGTCATGTAAATGGAATTAACTGTATGATGTGAAATATCACGGAATATATCAAAGTTTGGATGAATTAATCAAAAGTAGGTCAGAACACTTAAAGTCACAATATGGACTAGTATCTGTAAATATTAAGCTGCAAGAATAGAATTTAAATATGAATCCAGCATGTTCTTCGTGTCTCTGAGTATGTAAATGGCACAGATGCACAAAGTGTGCGACGCTCGCGGTGATTTCAGTCGTTTCACTACATGAGAACAGAAATACATGAACAACATCTCCAGAACTGCTTGGACTTTCGGCATGGGATTGTGCCTATTAATAATAATTCTACTCATTCCTAAGTTGTTTTTAATTATTAGGACAAGTGCTCCTAATTACAAGACAAACACTGCTCTTCATCTGGGTGTGTGATGGGTTTGGCCGAGGAAAAAACATTTCAGTCAAGACTTTTTTTTTTTTTTGCTTTAACCCCTGACTACTACAAAAATTATTACAACTTTTGTTTAAAAGAATAATCACACAATACGCTATTTCCTCTGTTTTAATGTTAATAGTAAACCCTTTATTGGCAAAAAATTAAGTTTTTAACTCATTTGATTAAAAGATATATTAAATTGATTTATGGCTTCATTTGCACTGCACTGTAAATTAAAACTAACTGGAATGTCTAGTGTCACATAGGCCAAGATTAGGATGACAAATCGAGAGATTTCAATAGGCTACTGAACTAAGTGTGCCTGGAAAAGGCTATGAGTGTGTTACAGACTAATAACTACTACAATATAGCTATGAAGAGAATTAAATTATTTACACTTATAATAGACATTTTTTAAAGTTAATCAACTGATGTGCATTAGATGATCAAAATTGAATAGCGACCTCTCGTAGGTTATGATTTAGTCATTAGAAAATAATTAATGCAGAGTTATGAAAGGTTATGCTATTACACATACATTTCTGACATGTAAATTATTGAAGCCAAATCCTTACATTTCCCCAAGCTGTTTAGCTGTAGTACAGTATTCATACTTCATAGGTTTAATCATGAAGAATACAGTGGCCCTGCTTCTCTCTCTCTCTTTATATTACTCTTATTACAGATGGATGCACAGAGGAGGACAAGAGTAAGAAGTGCAGTGTGGAGTACTACACTCAACCAACACCAGGGAAGCCGATATTGTCATTCTGACATCCATTTTCATCACACACCAGACACATACATATATACATACATACATACATACATACATACATATACACACACACACACATATATATATATATATATATCTCGGTTCGAAATATTGGTTATCGGTCTACTCGATCTGTAATAATTGGTATCGGTATCAGCCTTATATGATAGTTATTATTTGAATATTGTAATAAAATGGTCAGAAGCACAGAGCTTATTGCGATCTACTGGACGGGAGGTGTGCTACAATGCTCCGATCATTTACTGAAAACAGACTTTCCCCCAGCCCTAAACGAGAGGATTTCTGTTACCTTAACACAAGCAAACAATCAGTATCGGGTAGACCTTACTCTGAATAATCAGCTGTTAGCATCGGTGGAGAGTATCTACTTGATTGTTGATTACGGAGCTACAGTGTCTGCATGTTCTTTTAGGTTTTGTGTGAACTTTAAACAAAAACAACATGCATCTGTCCTCATTTAGATGTGTGTGTGTATCAGATGTCCAAAACAAAAGTGTTTTGGGGGAATATAGGGCTATATTTCTATGCAGACAAAGGCAGCTGCTGTGGGTTTGTAAAGCGAGTGTGAGATCATGAGACGACAGGTAAGAGTCTCTCCCTCGCTGCAGGGCAAACGCTGGCTGGGTGGGGTTCAGCATACTCCACCATACTCCACCATACTCCACCATACTCCACCGTCACGGCCAGCTCTGGCTCTGCTCCCGGAGCGTCACCTCTGAAAATCAATTTCCATTCTCCATCCAACCCCCACCCCCCATCCAATCCCATCCCATTCCTGCTTTTAAAGGAAAACCCGGAGATAACAGCTGCTCGAGCCCTCGGGAGACGGCAGGAGAGGGGGAGGGACGGATTCCAGGCTTTAGCACACACAGCTTCCAACTAATAAAAGACTGAACTGTATCTGCAGCACATGAACACTGAAGACACGTGTGTGTGAAGACACAAAGAGACAGACAGACAGACAGACTGAGAGCACCTGGCCCCTTCAGTCAGGACAGACAGCTGGAGAAACACCAGACCTCCTGACCACGCACACACACACACACACACATGCGCACACACACGCACTGACTGAAGGTGTCATCTGCAGCTGCAAATTCTTTCATTTAAAATAATACATTGATGCATTTAGCAGAATGCAGTTTACTTGTGTAAAGGCTCTCACACACACACACACACACACACACACACACACACACACACGCATGCAGGAGTGGATCACGCTCGATGTATTCAGACAGGAAACACAGAAACATGAATGATTGAACACTCACCGGCCGCACAGGAGGGTAACAGACCCCCATCATCCTCCTGAACACCGCAGCGAGAGACAGACAGAGACGGAGAGAGAGAGAGAGAGAGAGGTGCTTCCTGCTTCCAGATCTCTCCGGCACACATTCAAAATCTCCCTCTCTCACTCCCCTCCCCTCTCTCGCTCTCTCTCTCTCTCTCTCTCTCTCATTCCCCTCCTTTCTCTGTCTCTCTCACTCGTTCCCTCCCTCTCTCTCTCTCCACTTTTTCGTAAGACAAACAAACCGATTTCTTAATTTTCAAAGAGGTTTAGCTTTATTCCATCCGATTAGAAATCAGAAAAACTGTTTATAAATAATAAAACGGCTAACTTATTTTAGTTAGTTAACCAGATAGCTATTCTAGCATTCTCTGAACAAGTTAAAACACGTAAACCAGAGCCAACGGAATTTCATGCTCTCAGCACAAATATCTTCATCATCATCATCATCATCATATGCCATTCACTTCAATTTAATCTTCAAATCCTTGAATATTCATCTGACCAGGAGTATTTTTAAGCATCACAAGAGACTGTATTATGTTTCTGATGTGATATTACAATAATAATGATATTTACATACATTTAATTGTGTGGATAATCTCTGAACACAGAGCAGATGTGAAGCTCACAGTCAAACGGCTGCTGATAAATGGATAGAGAGACGGATGGAGGGATTACAGAGAGAAAGAGAAGATAAAGAGCGAGATTAACTACACCAACTGAACACACACACACACACACACAGCTGCTGTAATCCACAAAGCTAATCTAAAACACTGGGACTATTAACAGTGTGTTCTCAGTTCAACACAGATATCGTAGTAATAATAATAACAGTATTATTTCATACACTGTCAGCATCTTGGGCTATTTTTATGGTAAAAACAATTGTAAAGTATTACAAATACAATAAAAACCAGCAAACAAACAAAATATTACACAAGATTATTTTTTCATTAACATAAGATAAAAATCCTAAAATGTTTTATTCTAAACTCTTTTAAGTGTTTTCTCTAATACAAGCGGGACAGTCCAATAAAAGATGTTTGACAGAAGGGGAACACATACAGGGTCTGAGCCTTTAGGAGCACTCCATCAAATCTAGCTTTAAGAGAGACTCAAACTCTGTCTGAAACGTCCAGATCCGGATCACGTACAGATGTACTTCCACTTGACCTGAGCGACTGAAGTGTTTCAGTGAAAGCAGCATCACTGCGACACACACACACTCAAGCCCAGTTAATACTGAAGTACATCATATAATACACAAGACCAGCAGAACACTTGCATGATCTGTGACTGAGGAACTGCAGCGTGTCACTGAGCTTCTTCTGTGTTTGAGAGACTGCTGACCTCCTGTAATGACCATCAGACGCTCATTCGACGTGAAGATTCGCTCTCATCTAACATTCCTTATTAACTGTGCAATTGAGAACAAGCAGCAGGTCTGTGAATAATGAAGACTTGAATTAAACCTGCGGGCAAAAGCCCCTCAACATGACATCAATTACCAGACGGAGATACGAGATGAAGAGCTGAGGAGCTTAAACCAGATGATTACTGGACCCTGATTAACCTCCGAGGACTCCGGACGACACGAATGCATCACAGCCGAGATCGTGAGCGACTCTGAGCACTACACAGACAGCACTGATCACGGGAAAGAGCGGTCTGATCAGACTCATGACTGGACTGTACTGCGCTTTAACAACATAACAAACGTTCAGCTTATTAAACACTTTCAGAAGACAAAACTCTACAGCTGTGAAACAATTAGTCTATATTATAGACAACATCGACAATAAAGAGACATTAGTTATCGAGGAGTGGTCGGACCTGATGTGAGAGCCTGCAGTACTGCGGTTTGACCAGTGAGGCGCTGTAGAGACTGGTATCTCAGCCTCCTGGACGCAATTCAACAGAAGAAGACACACGGCGCTTCCTGAAGCTGCTGAGCGCTGTCACGGTCAACATGAAATATGCTGCACGCTTTCCACTTACTAAAGAAATAATCAAAAACTGACACGGTGAGAAAGCAGCAGTTAAGAAAGCATCTGATTACAGCGATGTGGATGTTTGTTCAGTACAGTCACATCACGTTTATTTATACTGTATTTTATGCAATAGATGGTCTTAAATCAGTAATAAACATGAGAAACCAGAGTCCGTGTCGCTTTGGGTTAGAATTACGACTAGATTTTCTGTTACAGAGCAGCTCACAGTCTGGAGCTAGCCAACGATCAAATCTTTTTATTAGTGGGGAAAAATTCAAGTGATAGTTTGGTTTGTAGAGATCGAAGCTTGATCTAGCTCAGGACTGTTTTGATTATAATAACTCAGTAAGGTGTTTTAAGACAAATTATGTTATGAATAAAATGGTTTATTCAAAAATAAAACATCTTATCTCTAACCTTTATGACTTACAAAACGTTTTCATACAGCTAGTTAAACGGTTCATATCTCATCGGTCATCTCATTTTGTGTGCCAAACAGATTTGTATGAATTGTAATGACATGATTTTTTACCTTTATTTATTTGTTAGTATATGTATAAATAAACAAGAAGAATTGTATGTTGACTCAGTAAAGGGCCTTACACAGTGTGTGTCACTGTAAAGACAGTTATTCTGTCCCTCAGCCTGGTTAAATGAACCTCTAACATGACTAAAGACTACAGTCTGCTGCTGGCAAAACTCTAATAAACAATGGAAAACATGCATTTTACTTTAATGGAACCTTTTTAATATTTAATAATTAGATTTATATTCCACATTCCTCATTTCTTCTCAGTAAGCGTAGAGCAGTGCATTATGGGCCAGCGTTCAGATGAAGGATGCGTGCATGTTTAATTGGTCTTCAGTGCTGTATAATCAGATTAGCATCGCTCCGTCAGGGTTCAAGCCCGGCTAGTGTTCACACATTAAAACAAGAGCACCATCACCACACCAGGGACAAAAGAGACGACTCCGTACCCCTGCGCTTTTACTGCAGGACTTTAACCGTTACTTATTAGAGTCCAAAAGATCCACCGTAGTTAATATTTATAGCAGATCGCACACGATACGAGGAATGAGCCGGCGAGTGGAGAGCGCTCTGAGGACAGAGTCATGGAGTTTAGGACGGTTCTGAAGAGAATCATGGGATATTTGTGCTCTTCATCTTCTCCTGATAAACACTCTCTTTCAGCTCCATGCAGCTCTCAGCTGGAACTAATGTCCCTCCTACAGTCGGTCCCCCGAGGGAACACTTAGCAGTGCACACTGCGTCCAACACACAAGCACACTGGAGTCATCCTCATGAAAACACGGCTGGACCACAATGCACTGCAACAACCAAAGGAAGAAACTAATCACAGTGTGCTAGCCTATTTATAGGACCATGGTTTTATTGCATAATTTCTGGTCTGGAGTTCAGAATCTCACTACTGTAATAGTTTCCAGTCTTTTCTGCTTTGCTCTTAAAGGTGTCTGATTGTTGAAATGAAAAATCCCGACTCTGTGCATTACAGTAACAAACCTAGAGATGTTTGAGCTAAAATCTGTACAAATGATTACACTGCATGTAGTAATTCAGAAGATGTTTTATAATTATTTAGGTTTTTTTGCATCACACAAATGGAAATGGAAGAAGTGTTCACGATCTGAAA
This sequence comes from Carassius gibelio, assembly GCF_023724105.1. Lineage (NCBI taxonomy): Eukaryota > Metazoa > Chordata > Actinopteri > Cypriniformes > Cyprinidae > Carassius > Carassius gibelio. The sequence continues at coordinate 29,602,771 of NC_068401.1, read as the reverse complement.
TGATTTAGGGTGATCAAAACACAGCTTGTTTCTCTGGAGCTTGGGCTGAAATCCAGAGTCTGAGTCTGAGTGTTTCTGCTGATATCTGAGGATCAGCTCGGATCTAAAGAACGTCCAGAGAACCAAGACAGAAACATCTGGAGTCCATGTGTGTGTGGAGCAGACGACCAGCGCCGAGAGAGAGAGAGAGAGAGAGAGAGAGAGAGAGAGAGAGAGAGACAATGAGTCACAGAGAAACACTCCACCTCCCCGTCATGTGCCTCATCTCCTTCAGGACTGAGCCGCTCGCTGCCAGCACACACACACACACACACACACACACACACACACACACACACACACACACACACACACGCACACGCACACACACACACTCACTCACTCGCTCTCTCACACACACACACACACACTCACTGAAGGACTCGCAGATCTCCTGAGAGCAGAAACTATGATCCTCAGACTCAGTGACCTGTGACAGTGAAAGGAGAAGAGCAGAATGGAGTGATCATGCGAGAGGAGGACAAGAAGATGAACAGATGGAGCAGCTGAAGGAGGAGGAGCTCAGTGAAGGACAGAAAGAACAGATGATTTGTGAACGAGAGGACGAGTGTTTCAAAGCTCTTGGCTTCTTCATGTGTGTCTGTTAGAGCCATGAGTCTGACCGTCTGTGTGCAGCTCATACTTCCTGTGTGTGTGTGTGTGTGTGTGTCTCACTCTGTGTGTGTGTGTGTGTGCGTGTGTGTGTGTGTGTGTGTGTTACTGCTGAACACATTTAAGATGGAGGTCTGGTGTCCTGACATCAGTGTGTGTGTGTGTGTGTGTGTGTGAGAGAGAGAGAGAGACTCATTCAATGAAGTAGTACTAAAAATCAATAGACTGAGAAAATGAAAACCACATTGCTCAACACACTCAGAAAAACAACAACAGAACAAGCTCTTTCAGGTCACTAACAAGCAAACACTAACGTCTCCTGAAGCCTGTTTATATCTAGCGATCTGATTCACAACATTACATTCAACAACACACATCTGAAACTAGCCCTTACTGCCCACTGCTCCATGTGTGTGTGTGTGTGTGTGTGCGTTCACTGCTCCACGTGTGTGTTCACTGCTGCTGTGTGTGTGTGTGTGTTCACTGCTGCTGTGTGTGTGTGTGTGTGTGTTCACTGCTGCTGTGTGTGTGTGTGTGTGTGTGTGTGTGTGTGTGTGTGTGTGTGTGCGTTCACTGCTGCTGTGTGTGTGTGTGTGTGCGTTCACTGCTGCTGTGTGTGTGTGTTCACAGTGTGTGTGTGTGTGTTCGTGTGTGTGTGAATGTGTGTTCACTGCTGCTGTGTGTGTGTGTTCACAGTGTGTGTGTGTGTGTGTGTGTGTATTCACTGCTGCTGTGTGTGTGTGTTCACAGTGTGTGTGTGTGTGTTCGTGTGTGTGTGAATGTGTGTTCACTGCTGCTGTGTGTGTGTGTTCACAGTGTGTGTGTGTGTGTGTGTGTGTATTCACTGCTGCTGTGTGTGCGTTCACAGTGTGTGTGCGTGTGTGTGTGTGTGTGTGTGTGTGTGTGCGCGTTCACGGCTGCTGTGTGTGCGTTCACTGCTGCTGTGTGTGTGTTCACAGTGTGTGTGTCTCTCACTCTGTGTGTATGTGTGTGTTCACTGCTGTGTGTGTGTGTGTTCACAGTGTGTGTGTGTGTGTGTGTTCACAGTGTGTGTGTTCACTGCTGTGTGTGCACTTTGGATGGGTCAAAGGCAGAGCATGAATTCGGAGTATGGTTCACCATTCTTGGCAGTATGTCACGTCACATTTCACTCACTTCACTTTTCTAGAGAACTGAAACAGACACATTAATGTTGCACTTGTGTAAACATTCAGTCACTGACCACATCAAAATAAAAGCAGAAATCATTTAATGCCAACAGCGCTGACAGACATCACACAAACACCGAACCATGATTCCTACTCTCACGAGATCTGGAAACAGCCACTAATTCTTTTTTCAGTATTGTGACTCGTTTACAACTGAAACTGAATAATGAATAGAGGGCGGGGTTTATTGCAGGGCTCCTCCTCTTTCACGTTAGAGGGGCGTGGCTAGTGGACTCCACCCACACCATCAAGCTGACGTCTGACAAACACCGTTCCAGAGCCGAAGCAAATTTACAGATTTTGATTGAAGATTACCAAGACAAACTTTTTTCTATTAATCTGCACTGATTATTGTTGACCACACGACAGAGTACACTCAGTGATTCTGATCTCATCTGGACTTTCATTTGAGACAAAACTCCAGACCGGCTGAGACTCGTGCGCTCGCTCTATTGTCAAGCGCAATAACCATCACACCCCGATTTTACTGCTCTGCTCGTGAGGTCAAAGTTCAAAGTTGCCATGGTAACACACATGCAATCCCATTGGGGTAATTACTGGAGTGGGGGGGGGCACATTACAGCAGCGGAGCGACATCGGAGCACACTCAATACACACAGCTCAGTGCATGAGGCAAAAATGCAAAGGCTTATCTACAAATCTCCAATCAGAGCATGTGTGTGTGTGTGTGTGTGTGTGCGTGTGTGTGTGTGCGCCCCCCCCCAGCAGCCCACGTCAGGATAAATAGGAGATCAGAGTCTAATGCCACTCTGAAACAAGTGTAGATCTCTTTAGCACAACAAAAAGCCTCTTTACTGTCAGTGATACAGTAAATCCTCTTCTGACAGCGTCGCACGCGTCTGATTTTAATATCACAGCGGCTCAGAAGGCAACTACAGATTTAGACCAAAGAGATGTTTTAAACCATTGCATGAACTGAAGAACAGACACTGGAGCTGGAAATCATCTCTGTGCCAGTGTTAAACACGTCTCATTCCTTTCATTTCCTCCACGGCCTGCTCTTCATGAGTGTGTCTCTAGTCAGCGAGCGCTCGGGATCCTGCAGCCTCCATCTCTGTCTCTGTCTCGCTGCAGGCGTATTTCCAGACTCTCTCGGAGCAGGATCAATACCTTTTTTGGGCTACACCAGCGAGCTCCACACACACACACACACACACACACACACACACACACACACACACACACACACACACACACAGCCTTAAACCGTCATGGTGCAGTTTAGAGAAACCGTGAGCCATTAGCCTGTGAAAATGAGCCATTAGGGTCCATGCAGCACTTTAGATCACTTACCGGAGAATGAACAGAAAGAGAGAGAGAAGGAGAGATGATAAAACACTGAAATGAGAGATGAGATCACGTCTGTCTGATACACAGAGCAGCAGAAGAAGAGATCATGGAGGAGGATGGAAAAGTACCGCAGGATGGAGAGATGGAGAGGACAGCAGGCCTCGGGAGAGAGAGAGAGAGAGAGAGACGTGTGTGCTGTTTGTTTTCATCTCATGTAACGCGATCTGAGGAGCACACAGCATCTGTTCTTTCACAAACACAAAAGCACAGAATGGTGGTTTTAACGCTTACCTGTCCGGTGTCCTCGGTACCGTCCATCCGCGCTCGTTTGCATTCAGCCCCGACCGAATCCCCCGCCGCCAAGCCGCCCTCCGGCTCCGGATCCCCGCGCTTCATCCCCCGAGCCGCCGCCGAACCGGAGTCCAGATCCCGGTCGTGCTCCAGGATCCCGTGGCTCACGGGCAGCATCACAGATGCGACGTCGGTCGACATTAACATTGAAGAGGGCCGCAGATGTTGCGTATGAAGAGCGAATAACGAAGACGAGGAGTTCTGCAGAGGATCAGAACCGACGCTCGTCTGACGCGTGGAAACCCGTTACAATGTGACGCGCGCGTGCCGCATAAAGGCCTTTGAAGAGTAGCGAGTATCTGAGGCCTGTGCGCGATCCCGAGCAGAAGAACCCAGCGAGCGACGGAACACTGGAGAAGATCACGAGATGTGGAACTTAAAAACGGTGGAAAACCCGAGTGTAGCGCGTGGAGGACGAACGCGAAGGAAACGCGTAATGCGTCTGAAGGTCTCGGATCTCAAACGCTCTTCCAACAAATAAAACACAAAACCGTCAAGTTCGCCTTTAAAAACAGGCGTCAGGGAAAAACGCGAGAGAAACGCGATGCATCATTCCAGTCCTTCGATAGATTCAAGAGATTTCCTAAAACAAAGGAGTGGCGTGGAGCTGCTGCTGCTTTCCTTTCTTCTTCTCTCTCTCTCTCTCTCTCTCTCTGGATTCTTGCGGCGGAGAGGAAACGCACGCGCACACGCGCCCCTCCTCTCCGGTTTCCTCGCGCTCCCGTTGCTTTATTCTTGCTGCGGTTTCCAGTTTTCCCCGTTTGAGCACGAAGCGTTTTTTTAGCGTTTAAGATAAGATTGCGTCTGTCTAGATGTGTATTTTTACCGTCTCTGTGTTTTCTTTGCATAAACCCGATATGCAGCGACCGGGAAGCGTCAACATGTGACGAGCCAAGAATGAACGTTCCGTCTGAAAGGAAGGGGAAAAAACATTTGGTGAAAAGCAGACACTTTTAGCTCGCGACTGGAAGAGCGAATGTGCTGGAAATCTACGGCGACCCGCGCGTACGGATCTGTCGATATGAGGAGATGATCAGAGCGCATATGTTTATTGATTGTGAGGTTCATATGCTGCACAGTTTGTTCCTGCTGGATTAGTTCCAGTGGAAAACTCCGAGCGGCGCGTCTGTGGCGACCTCTAGCGGCCACACGGTGCACTACAGCAGCTCGAGCAGACAGACACACAGCGCTTCATTAACTCTTCTGGACTGCTCCTAGTTCCCTTCACTTCAGGAGAAAGCAGAATCATTGGGCAAAATGTATTGAGTCACATTTCAAATAAAATATTAACAGCTACGCTACCAGTCAAAAGTTTTTGAATAGTACGATTTGTAATGTTTTTAAATAAGTCTCTTCTACTCAGCAAGTCTGCAATATTGAGTTACAATTTTGAGAATAAAAATGTAACAATTTATTATTTTGTTGAAAACAGCAGAGTATAATTTTTTCAGGTTTCTTTGATGAATAGAAATGTCCTTATCTGTCAAATAAAAGTATTATTTTCTATAACCCCCCCCCCCCCCCCCCAAAAAAGAGAAAAAAAACCCAACAACAACTAAAATAGCTATAATATAATAAAAGCATATCTCTTTGACCAAGCATTCTAATAATACTACTACTAATAATACCTCTCGTAATCTTGTGCTAATATCTGATCAAATGCGCATTATTGTTATTCTTTAGCTTGGGTCAAACTAATTAGTTTCCCTTGGTTGGAACAACAGCTACGCTCATTTTTCTCTATTTCCAGGATCTTCATCCCGTGGTAACTAGGATTTACACAAGCTCCAGTCTGGATCCAGAACACCTGAGAAGAGATGATGCTGACCCTCAGACAGGGGCGATTCTAAGATTTTGATTTTAGGGGGGCTCAGCCCCCAATAAGGGTATGATTAAAAAATATTATTTTACTATTAGGGTAGGGTTGTATACTACTAACCTTATTGCAATCCACTATTCCATTGTATTCCCTGTATTTCATATATGGGAGTAGGAGTAATGACTGAGCCATATACAACACTGTAAAAAAAACTAATACAGTTTTTTTACATGTGACCAGTCACTGGAAAATTTTGAATTGGGAATGTAGATTTTTTTATTTATTTATTTTATTTTTTTTACAATAAAGACTTCCTGATTCAGTATTAGGACATTCATGTTTATCCTTTGATGATACCACTGCTTTTTCTTATGAAATGTACGTGGAAATTGGCAGAAAATTAAAACAACATAAGGGTTCAATGACTGCAATGAATCTTGGGAACACAGTGGTATTGTGTGTGTGTGTGTGTGTGTGTGTGAGGCTGTCTGTTCTATTCTCACCTGACTGTTGCTCATTTGCAGACCTACTCCCGCACGACAAAAAAAATGTTGTATATCCATCTACAATGAAATATAAATTATTATATTTTATTTTTATTATTATTATTATTATTAATTTTTAGCTTTTTAGCCTTTATAATCAACAATACGGTTGGTTATACATCAAATCAGCCCCTGAACATTTATTTCATTTCAAATCATTTAACTAACCAGCTAATATTCATTAAGAATATAGACAAAACATGTATTAATGTAATTGTCTATTGGCAATATGTTTAATATGTTCTATATTTATTTATATTTATTAAAAATAACATCATTATCAATTTGCCACTTCTATAAATCAATTACTTAAAAAAAAAAAACACAGATCCCTTTAGCCTACTCTTACTCTAATATATGTATCATGATACACTAATGATTAATTATTACTTAATACAAAATTATGTTTAATAATAGAAAACAAAATAACTCCACATGATGTTTCTCTCTCTGTGACATTTAGTGCTTTCAGACAATGATGTGTGTCGTTAATAATTTATTTTGCATGGCTGCATAATGCAATGCCGAAATACACAATAATATGTTTTCAATTTCAAAAAGTAAATTAAAATAAATCATGATCGTTTTCTAAAGTATGTTTTCATGGGTGTTAATCGCTTCATTTTTGTTGGAAGAAAAAAAAAATCTGTCACACTGTGATAAAGGCTGAAAGTGAACGCAGCGAAGACGTACTGGTATTGGATGCGAGAACACACACACCACACGCACACACGCACGCACACGCACGCACACACACACACACACACACCTTGTACTCTCTGATGTTCGCTCTGCTCGGCGCCCCTGTGGATTGAAAAACGCGCTGAATCCGTGCAGACTCAGATCAGGGGAGGAGCCGGAACTTGATGCAGCTTGCCACCGTCTCAAATGAGATTTTAAAGGGGACTGAAGCGATCACTAATTAATTAATCAAATAATTTTTAGGGGGGCTGGGCATAAGTTTAGGGGGGCTGAAGCCCCCCTAAAAAGGGCCTAGCGACGCCCCTGCCCTCAGAGGACCTCAGATGATGCTAACCCTGAATCAACAACAGAACTAACAATTATTGCTACAAGTGTGACTGCATCATATAATAACTGCTGTTAATAATGTTCGTCGTCTGTTATTAACTGTTATTAATGTCATTAACTGCATGAATTTTACAGTATTTCTACTATCTGTACATCAGGTTAGTCACCGCTGATAAGCTACTTCTAAATATAACAGAAACTTTAATTTTCTGTAAAGCTACTTACTAATAAAGTGAGTCAGAACAGTAGCTCTGGTTTTTACTGATGTGGAAGTATGTGCTTATTTCTTTTAACCAAATGTTTCTGTGGCATCAAAGCTTGCAGAACAAACTCAGGAGCTCTGAGAGCTAGCCATGCTCAGTTTTCTAGATGAATGCATTATTTAGTTAAACAAACGACTGGTAAATATAATACACAAACAGTGCAGGTTAAATGCATGATGTGTTAGGATCAGGTCGCTCATCGAGGACGGAAACCTTGAACAAGAATCCCATCAATGAAAATGTTGTACGTTTGTGTGTCTACAAGCTTAAATTGTGTTCAAAAAGAAAATCTGAATGAAATCTGAAAGAGTGTAATGACCTGTGAGTGAAGCAGACACACTGGAACCTGAAGTCTTGGAGTGAGCTGAAATGAACACGTGTTTGTTATGAGAGTGGAGGTGAAGCTCGTCTGTGGCTCAGAGCCAGAAATGTGTGTATTTGCAAGATGTTACAGAAGATTTACTCATTTGTTCCTTGCATCACCTGTTTACGTGAAGCTCTGCTCGCAGCCCGCAGTTACATCACAAAACCTGGATTTCTTTTCTTCAGCCAATAAAAGACTAGTTCTATTTGTTGACCCAAAAGATCTGCCACAATTGGTGGTGTCCAAGCGTCCCACCTCTGTGTCCCGCGGGAGAGACACCAAACTAAGGACACGTCTGAGTTGGGAGATGGTCAGACCGACTCTGAGGATCGAAGCAGGACGCCTCTGTGTTCAGAAAGCAGTGGGTGAGTAATCTGAGAAACATTGGTCATATTAGTAATCATCTAAAGAGGTCATTCCTATGAGCGGGGAAGTGTGGGACTGACAAAAAGTTGGCAAAAGTTGAGTTTCTACTGGATTTAATGCATATTGTTAACTTCTGACTATATTTTGTTGAGATTTCGAGTGCTGTTTGGAAGCCACTTTCACTAGACAGCTGCTGTAACACTGTCTCATGCAGATTACACAGATATAGATTTGCATAGTTAAAGCACTGTGAGATCGCTTACGGTTTGTGATGTGACTGCTGTGCAAGAGTTTGCACTGCTTCATCTTTCAACAAAAGTTATTTGTGAGTCCTGTATTACACAGACTCATTCAAACTAAAACAGTCTTTATTTAGTTTGGTTAAACTGTTGTCATCAGCAGTCCACAAGGAGACAGTGTTGCACTGCAGCGGATCAGTGATGTGAGGATGTTCTGCTCAATGATGGGACACACACAGTCAAGAGCTAATACGGTTATTATACTTCTGGTAAATGCAGATCTCAGACGTGTTTGTTTAGAACAGGGTTCCTCACATCCCTCCAGGGCAAGATTAGAGGAACTCTGGTTTATTATTAAAGCCAAAAGGTATAAATCTGAAGATATTTAGTCAGTATCCATCAGGTTTTGAGTAAAGTGTAGCATATAAACCATATAAATATTCACAGCGCTATCTAGATATGCTGGCTGACAATTCCAACATTTTGGTCAAAACAATGCTATTTTCAATGAGCTCAAATACTGTACATACAATATGCATTAAATGGTTGTTTATTGATGTGAATATACATGACTGTAATGTAGATGTGAGAGGAATGAATAAAACGCCAAAAGCTGCTATGATTCTCTCCTCCACCATATTTGAAGTTTATGGATCGCCCAACTCAGAAACTCGGGTATCAAAACGATCCCCAAGTTTCACAGATACGTCCAATTTCCCAATTTTAGGAAACTCGTAATTACGATAAATCCGATAGCAGCATAAATACCTGATTGTGTCCTCATATCTTATGTCTCTTCATAACTTCTCCAGTTTCATCTGTGTCGCTCCATCATGTGCTGACCACAGAGATGTGCATTATATTGACAAAAGTATTGGGACCCCTCCTTCTAATGAACAGGTTTGACTATGTTTGGACAGGACTCTTTTCTATTCTAACGTGACAGTGGCTCTGTGTATGAGGCAAGTTTCAGAACGAAATGATTGATTGAGTCAGTGTGGAAGATCTTGACTTCAAATGCATATCTGAGCCAAAAACTCATCCCCAAACACCACTGACTCATGCACACATATGGGTACAGTCATTTTAGATGCTTCCAAAACTGTTGCAAACACAATTTTTTAATAATTAAATTGTTTCCATCCAGCTGCCACAGTTTTGGAAGAAAGGGGTGTCAATACTTTTGTCCATATAGCGCATGTGATCCCTTTAACCTGATTTGATGAGATTCTCAGAGAAAAGCTCCTGAATTCACTGTCAGATATGGCTTGGTTGTCATTTATTCTGGTGTATTCTGAAGTTTCTGGAGTAGATCTTGAGTTCATGTTGATAACAGTTGTTGTCGTCCGCAGCTCATCTCATCACCATGTCAAACACCTCGTCTCTGAGTCTGAACTCCAGCGTCTCTGGGTGGCGCCGTCCGCTCTGGTACCAGTATGAAGTGTGTGCGGACGCTCCTCATTGGTTCATCTTCTACTTTGGTGTGAAAGTCTTGAACCTGGTTGCAGGATTCCCAATGAACGCGCTCGTGTTGTGGCAGATTCTGAGGAAGAAGAGTGAAGGCTCGACGTCAGACGTCTTTATCCTAAACCTCTCCATCCTCGACGCCTACTTCGGCCTCATGACGCCGGTGGACATGGCCAACCGTCTGTACTTCAACGATGCATCCGTCTGGTACTCCCAGCGTTTCGCCTACGGACTCAAAGACGTGACTCCGTTGTTTCTCACCTGTATTTGTCTGGACAGGTACATCGCTGTGGTCCATCCCATCCTCTTCACAGGGATCCGTGACACTCGCTTCCGGATCGGCATCTCGCTGCTGGTGTGGGGACTCGTCCTGGCCTACTCTCTGACCAAATGCATTTTAGGCGTCATGAGCGTGAACGAGGTCTTCAGCGGAGTCATCCTCTCGGCCTTCTTCATCATGGTCTTCTGCAACCTCTCCATCATCTGGGTCCTCAGGAAGAGCGTCGCAGGGAAAGAAGTCATGAACCCGGTGAAGAAGAAGGCCTTTAAAATGGTGCTTATCGTCCTCGCCATCATCGTTGGGAACTATCTGCCTCCCGTGGCTCTGATGCCGTTTGCCTCCACCTTCTCGTTCAAGAAGCTGCATTGTAAGGTTCTTCTTGGTGTCTTCTCCATCATGGACCTGAGCTGCACCATCGAGCCCCTGCTCTACATCTCTAAGATGGACCGATCCACGTTCTGTCGATGCCTGCAGAGTCCTTCCAAGAAACCCATCACCGTGAGGGTCTGAAATTAAAAACTGACTGATTTTAGAGTGATTTTATATGATTGTAGACCTTTGGGTTGTCATTGTATCTTTCTAATCCAGTGGCTCTCAACTGGCGTCATTAACAAAACTACATAACATTCACTCTGTTTGTGCAGTGAACTGCATAGAAATACTACTATTTGGTTAAAGTCATGTAAATAACTGTTCATCTTACTGAGCCTGATCAGGGTCTACTTATTACATTAATACATTTAATGTTTAATAAGTAAATTTTAGCACCGTGTGCATGATGCTTGGTGTAGGGTTGGAATACTGCTCTTATTTTAACGGATTTAACGAAGCGCTGGTGGTCAGTGTGTTGACTGTGTGAAACTGTGCTGGATGCTGTGTTTTCTGTGTGTGGTGTTTCTCCAGACGTCTCCTGTTTAACTCTTCGTGACTCTCTTCTGATTGATCTTCAGACTCTGGGAAGATCTGAACTTTACCTTCTCCTCCTCACTGCTGTGTTTGTGTCAGATAACCTGATTCCTTTACTTCTCACAGATTAGACGCCAGCTTTACAGATGCATAATTAAGAATATTAACGAGTCACTAATTAAGACGTTAATATAAATGCCTGGGGATTAATTAAGAACAGACTGAGGTGACGCAGATGGTACGAGCTTGTAATTGTGTAACTAGATGATGCTACGAGATTAATTAAGATGAAAAACATTTACAGTAGATGCTCTCGAGCGCTTGTGTTGTCTCTGACCTCGGACTACTAGAGATGGTTTAATAACCCGAGCGTAATAGACAAGACAAGAACAGTTGCTGTATGTTTAATGCATAAAGGAACTCCAAAAATGATAAACTTACTTGTCTGTGTTCACTTATTCTTCCATCCTGAATTACAGCAGCCACATGTGTATAAACTCATAAATGTCAAAATAACAGAAGAGGGATATTTATCTTGAGACAAGCACACAGTTTTGATATGACGTATACAGATCTACAGATGAGCATGTGAACAAACCTGAAAAAGTCCCAAAACTCCACAGCTTTACGTGAGATGAGCACTAATTATATAAACGAGTACATCTTCAGAGACAAATATCCATTCATTCTCAAACTCCACTGTTGCTGTGTGTTTAGAAAATGAACATGAAAGGAAAAGTGTCAAATGCATGAAAGTTGTATTATATATGTTCCTCATCAGTACGAGAAACAATAAAGGCTTTACTAAACTCCCATGCATTAAAACATCTGAATGAGTGAAATTAACTTAAAATGCACAAAGGCAAACTATAGAGTCCTAACACAAACAGCATCTGATGTTGTCCTGTACAGGTAGACATTCAGTCCTACAACGAAATATCAAACATGCATCATATATATATATATATATATATATGTGTGTGTGTGTGTGTGTGTGAAATAAGAATATACAAGTGAACAGACCAATCACTGCATCAGTGTCTGTATAAAACCACAAACTAAATTTGGAGTAAGTTCTGGTCGTGCTCAGCAGTAAATCAACTGAAATGAAACAGTGTTTGGAACATGGTTTATCCTGCAATATGTATTTCTCTATAGAGATTGGCTCTTATATGGTAAAGCTTGTCTGTGGCAGAGAGCCAGAAATCTTGTTACCGTAGATTTGTTTCTTGCATCAGCTGTTTTTGTGAAGCGCTTCTTGCAACCTGCAGTTGCATCACAAAATTTGTTCGTCCCCTTTCATCGAACTGCAGAGACTTTAATCGCAAACTTTTCCGCCAGACCCTGCCCTCCATCCAATCACAGACGAGATCATCTTGTTGACCCGAAAGAACTGCAAGTATTGGTTGCATCCATAAGCTCCCGCCTCTGTCTCCCGCGGGAAGAGCTTTTCTGGGAGCGCCCCGAGAGAGACGCTAAACTGACGACGCGTCCGAGTTGGGTTCTGGTCAGAGAAGCGTCTCCAGTCGTACAGAACTATAGCAGACGCCTCCGTATTGAACAAGACATATTTAACTCAAGAGACAAGCTCTAAAAAGCATTGTCTGTTGTGTGTCTGAAGTTCAGGAGATATTCCAGTCGCTTGTGAAAGACAGATCGTTATAACAGACGTCCGCAGCTCATTTCATCATCATGGACAACACCTCGGCTCTGAGTCTGAACTCCAGCGTCTCCGGGTGGCATCGTCTACCCTGGTACCAGTTCGAGGAGTGTGCGCAGGCTCCCCACTGGTTCCTGTTGTACTTTGGAGTCAAAGTATTGAACCTGGTTGCAGGCGTCCCCTTGAACGCGCTCGTGTTGTGGCAGATTCTGAGGAAGAAGAGTGAAGGCTCGACGTCAGACGTCTTTATTTTTAACCTCTCCATCCTCGACGCCTATTTTGGACTCATGACAACAGTTGACCTCTCCAACCGTCTGTACTTCAACGATGCATCCGTCTGGTACTCGGTGCGTTTCGCTTACGGACTCAAAGACGTGACTCCGTTGTTTCTCACCTGTATTTGTCTGGACAGGTACATCGCTGTGGTCCATCCCATCCTCTTCACAGGGATCCGTGACACTCGCTTCCGGATCGGCGTCTCGCTGCTGGTGTGGGGACTCGTCCTGGCCTACTCTCTGACCAAAAGCTTCTTAGGCGTCATGAGCGTGAACGAGGTCTTCAGCGGAGTCATCCTCTCGGCCTTCTTCATCATGATGTTCTGCAACCTCTCCATCATCTGGGTCCTCAGGAAGAGCGTCGCAGGGAAAGAAGTCATGAACCCGGTGAAGAAGAAGGCCTTTAAAATGGTGATCATCGTCCTCGCCATCATCGTTGGGAACTATCTGCCTCCCGTGGCTCTGATGCCGTTTGCCTCCACTTACTCTTTCGTAACGTTTCGCTGTAAGATCAGCCTCAGCGTCTTCTCCATCATGGACCTGAGCTGCACCATCGAGCCCCTGCTCTACATCTCTAAGATGGAGCGCTCCGCTTTCTGTCGATGCCTGCAGAGTCCTTCCAAGAAACCCATCACCGTGAGGGTCTGAAGCGTGTGTGATTTGAGACTCTTGGACTGTCTGAGTCTCGTGTGATCCAGGGATCTCCAGCCCTGCTCCTGAAGAGCTTCTGTCCTGTCTGTAGACGTGATGGGTCGGGATGGAGCTGAAATCTGCAGGACGGTGGGTCTCCGGGAGCAGGGCACTGACAGCATGAAAACCACCGTCAAATAATACAATAAAATAACCATATATAATCATTATGAAAGCAGAACAAGGGAGAAACACTTCTCATGTTCTTGTTCATGTCAAAGAGTGTCTCTCCATCAAACTCCACATTATTTTGGCACAAGTTTATCTTCATCTTTAGACACCATGAATGAAACTTCAAAGAAACCACAGACCAGACAACATTAAACACACACATAAACCAGAAGAAAATGGGTTGAGCTGAACATGAAACCCCTTGACAACCAAAACATTTTATATTAATCCATGTTCATATCTGTATGTCACTGATCAGGGTCTACTGACACTAATATATTTCAATGTTCGCTTTTGTGACTCTTGTAAATCCCTGCATGCGCTGATGTAAAATCTGATCTCTGATTTGATCAAAACCATTAGAGAAGCACTGATTTAACGAAGCGCTGGTGGTCAGTGTGTTGACTGTGTGAAACTGTGCTGGATGCTGTGTTTTCTGTGTGTGGTGTTTCTCCAGACGTCTCCTGTTTAACTCTTCGTGACTCTCTTCTGATTGATCTTCAGACTCTGGGAAGATCTGAACTTTACCGTCTCCTCCTCACTGCTGTGTTTGTGTCAGATAACCTGATTCCTTTACTTCTCACAGATTAGACACCAGCTTTACAGATGCATAATTAAGAATATTAACGAGTCACTAATTAAGACGTTAATATAAATGCCTGGGGATTAATTAAGAACAGACTGAGGTGACGCAGATGGTACGAGCTTGTAATTGTGTAACTAGATGATGCTACGAGATTAATTAAGATGAAAAACATTTACAGTAGATGCTCTCGAGCGCTTGTGTTGTCTCTGACCTCGGACTACTAGAGATATATATTCAACTTCATCATACAGTGCTGACTTTGTAGCATTCTTTGAACAGTTTGCTTTTATTTCCTATTATATGACCTTTTTATATAACAATTCTTTTATAATGGTTGTTTTGTTCATCAAACATGTTTAAGTCAAAATGAAAAGAGATGAAAAGGTGTGTTTGCGATCATATTTCATTTTATTGTAAATCAATAATTTTCACATTTTATAACATAAGATGATAAGATCTTATATATCGACCAATCTGTTTTTCCATCATTTTTATTTATTTAAGAAATCTAAATAAATTTTCAAATGATTAGTGTGGAAAATAAACACACTTATACATACTTTAGATGACAACTACTCGATTCTGTAATCTTATTACAGTATTTTTCAAAAATAAAGATTTTGTTTTTTTAAATGTCTATAAAATTAAAAGGAAGTAAAACACTTTAACCAACTGGGCACTCCGTAATCTGGTCAGTTTGTGTGTATTGTGTCCAAGATTAGTTTTCTTACACAATTGGCAGATATTTTTTAAGTAACAGTCATTATACTTGTCAAGTAAACGTGTCATAATTCCAGAATTTGTAACGTTTCTACTAGAAAATAGAGATGCAACAACTAATCGATAAAATCTATTATTATCAATGATGAAAATCAGTGACGATGATTCTCATTAAGGATTATTCGGCTGTGTCCTCAGTGCACGTAACTGCCAGTGGCATCTAGTTACAGCACTGAATAACACATTTCTACGACATAATGCATCTACAAACACTGGAGGAAACAGAATGAGCTCCTGCAGGAACCAAGCTGCCCAAGATCTTTATTTCAAGCTTCAGGCGGATGCTTTAGTGTAATGGCTGTCTGTTTTTACAGATACATGTGTGAGTCCTCAGTGAACCATCAAATCCTTGTCTGTAAATGTCACAAGTTCACACAAGTCTTTCCATTTTTGCATAAAAGGCCCTTCCTGACAGTCTGCCTTAAGTTAAAATCTTTTATTATTAATTACTGTGATTTCATTCGTCTTTATGATCTTTATTGTTTCAATTTTCGATCTAGATTTTTAACTGATTAACAAAATTTTTTAAACAAATGTAGGGTTTTTAACCAATTTTGTTAGGTTTGAGCCACTGCTGCTCTTAACTAACAGTATTGGAAATTACCAAAATAATGTTTTAGCTCTGTATCGGTTAGACCTGCAATATGCATAAGCTTTTTAGTAACAGTAGTAGGCTATTTCTAAAAAAAATAAAAAGGACAGAAAAAAGTCAAGTGCTTTATAATGTTTTTTGATTCAGATACACAATTAGTTAATAAAGTAGATAATGCCAGCAAGTATGTGTGCTGTTATCAAGGCAAAGGAGGACATTTTTGTTGTTATGTGAATAAATACTATCTAGTTGTTTCAGTTTGTTAAAATAAAAGTCCCGTCTCAATCACATCAGCCTACGACGATATTAGAAAAATCTGTTATCAGTTACGTTATAATATTTCAGGTACATTTCTGTAAACTTTCCTAAAATTCTCGGAAGATTCCAAAAATTCCTGGAAAGTTTCCAAAATTACTGGAAATTTACCGCCTTTTTGCATTTTTGTTATGTAAATAAATCCTAATCTAGTTGTTTCAGTTTGTTATTTGCCCAATAACTGACAATAAAAGTTTTTTTCTCTATTATTACATGTGGTCTAACAAATTCTTAAGCACTGTATGTGTTCACAGCTTTCTGTTGG
This sequence comes from Carassius gibelio, assembly GCF_023724105.1. Lineage (NCBI taxonomy): Eukaryota > Metazoa > Chordata > Actinopteri > Cypriniformes > Cyprinidae > Carassius > Carassius gibelio. The sequence continues at coordinate 29,586,638 of NC_068401.1, read as the reverse complement.
CACATTGGGCTGAAAGACATTGGGCAGAATGTGGAATAATGTGTTTTTCTCATTAAAATAAAAATATGGAATTTTTAATTTTATTTTTATTTATCCGTTTAATAGAAACAATAATCAGCCAACAATTCGATTATCAAAATAATTGTTAGTTGCAGCTCTACTGGAAAACAAGACAAACATACTAAAGGAAAAAATACTGTCTTGCAGTGTGTGAGATCAGCTGCTGTCGTTCTCAGTGCTGTCAAAATAAAAGTCCCGTCTGGACCACATCGGCTGATGATAATATATCTCTAAACCTCTAGTTATTTCTGCCATTACTCTAAACATTGAGTAATGGCAGTAAACTTGAGTAAACTTTCCCAAATTTAAAAAAATGTCTTTAAAGTTTCCAAAATGACTGGAAATGTACCACCTTTTTGCAGCCCTGGTTAGCGCTGGGTAACTCTGGCACAGATCTGCTGGAGACTCTCCCTGCTGGCTGGAGGACCGCTGACGGACGTCACGTAACCCGGATAGTGGTCAAAGAACTCCGGAGCCGGACAGCTGAGGCTCATCTCCGCTTCATCGGGTGGAGAGACGAGCGGAATCAGCTTAGCATGAGCGTAATCAATCTCAAAGCCCTCAAAAATAAGCCCCACCCCCCAGGCGCCTAGCCCCGCCTCCAGAAGCCCAGACACCTTCCGGGAAGCCAGCGCTAGCCGCCGATAGTCATCCTCCTCCAGCCGGAAGATGTCACTGGAGAGGGGCTTCCGCGGGACCAGAACGGTCAGTCCGGGTGTGTTGGGGAACGGCGTGAGGAACGCCACATGCTCTTTGTCTTCCCAAACTCTCCACTGCTTCTCTTCTCCACGTACGATGCGTGGGAACAGACCGGGATCGGATGGATCGCCCAGAAAGGTGTAGTTGGGCGCCGCATTCGGGTTTGGCAGCTGAGCCCGGATTTTGTCCCTGATGGCGTCTAGATCCTCATCCGTCCAGCGCGGGCCGCTCTTGGAGCTGACGTATCCGGGATCATACGTCTGGAAATCCTCCTCCGCAGCGAGGTGAGGTTTCCACTCCGAGTGCAGGCCGTGGAGAGGCACCACGTGGAGCTCGGCTCCGGCTCGTCTGTGTGGAGTATAGACCAAAGCGCAGCGCTGCGCCGCCAGACTCTCACACAGCAGCTGCGACACTGACCTGGCGCCCAGGAGCAGATGCAGGTACGCATCCTCAGGTAAGTGGAAGAGGCTGGAGGAGCTGCTGAAGCTCTTATGGGTGACGACAGCGACACCTGGAGTCCACGGGGAGGAGTGCAGATACGCCGACAGCTCCGACGTCTCCCAGATCACACTCCTGTCCTGAATCCCAGACACAGACGACGACATCCTGGGAGTGAAAGGAAGGAGGAGGATATTAAACCTCTTCACTGTCACCCGTCCTCTCAGAGACACCTACATTTGCTTCACTGTTACAAATCAATCCTTATCTAATCATGACATGACAATCATGTTCAGGTCAGGAGTCCCAGGTTTTCAAAACAAAACCTGCCCAATTGCTTCTCAAAACTAGTCCAATCGCGTTTTGTTCCAGATGATAAAAATACACGTTTTTGGCGGAGTTCCCCTGGTAGCCTAATATTCTCATTCTAGGGGCTAAATATCATGTTACTGGTCCTGGGGTCGCTTCGGGGTATGGCGTGCTAATATTTACTTGAACTAGACTTTCAACCCTTTTAAATGTACAGCCACTGTACAAACCCAAATCAAGACTTCATGAATATATAACAATACAGGTCATTATCATTAGCTCTAAAAAAGGTTGTGTGTAAAGCTCCTTTTTTAAAATAAAACCATGTATTAAGATCAAGACATAAAAAGTAGCTTCTTATTGCATAATGAAAGTAAATAAATAATAATAATAATAATAGTAATAAAATAGATAATAATAAAAAGTAAAACAAATGACCACTTTTAATCCCCGAGGACGCATTAAATGGATCAAAAGTGTGACACTTATAATGTTACAAATGATTTCTGATTCAAACACATGCTGTTAGAACTTCATCTGTGAGGCCTGAAACATTAAATGTATCAGTTTCCACAAGTATTGCGTCATAATATCATGATGTTACAGCAGAAGTGTTTCTGTAACGTCACCTTCCTAAGAATCCTCCGAGTAAGAGCGAGCAAACAGCGCAACCGTTCAGGATCCCGCGCGGACCGATCCTCATCACCGAAACACAGATATCACACACAACATCCGATAACCGTGTTCCGCTGGAGATCTGTTCTTCTGCTGCAGCTTCAGGAGAGTCTGATGAAGCCGGAAGCGCCGCCTGCTGGCCGGAAGCGGAACTGTGCCGTGGGTTTCATCTCGAGCAGCAGATGGCGCCAATGCTCAGTGTTCAGATGTGAAAGTCCTCTCTTATTCCTTGATTCAGTCGTTGAAATAGTTTGATCTTTTGCTGGCAAACGCATCTGTGCAGTCATGCAGTGATTATGTGTGAGTTATTGTTTGTCTGAACCAGTTTGATCCGGTCTGAACCAGCAGTGAATCAGTCTCAGTCTTTCAGCTGAAGTGTGCTTTATTGTTTTGACTAATGTTACGGTCACATTGTCAGAAATGAACAATAGTTTCATATACAGTACAAAAATAGTGCAGAACAACACATATACAGGTGCTTCTCGAAATATAATGTCGAGGAAAAGTCTTTTTTTTTCAATAATTCAACTCAAATTGTGAAACTCTTGTATTAGATCAATTCAATGCACACAGACTGAAGTAGTTTAAGATTTTGGCTCACATTTAACAAAAACCCACCAATTCACGATCTCAACAAATTAAACTAATTCATAAGACCAAAATAAAAATGAAAACATTTTTGTGAATTGTTGGTCTTCTGTAAAGTATGTTGATTTACTGTACATGAACTCAATACTTCGTAGATGCTCCTTTTGCTTTAATTACTGCCTCAGTTCAGCGTGGCATGGAGGTGATCAGTGGCTCTGCTGAGGTGGTCTGGAAGCACAGGTTTCTCTGACCGTGTTCTTCAGCTCATCTGCATTGTTTGGTCTCTTGTTTCTCATCTTCCTCTTGACAATAGCCCATAGATTCTCTCTGGGGTTCAGGTCTGGTGACCAACACCATGGTCATTTAACCAACTTTTGGTGCTTTTGGCAGTGTGGGTAGGTGTTAAATCCTGCTGGAAAGTGAAATCAGCATCTTTCTAAAAGCTGGTCAGCAGAAGGAAGCATGAAGTATTTCTTGGTAAACGGGTGCAGTGACTTTGGTTTTCAAAAAACATAGTGGACCAACACCAGCAGATGACATTGCACCCCAAATCATCACAGACTGTGGAAACTTAACACTGGACTTCAAGCAACTTGGGCTTTGAGCTTCTCCACCCTTCCTCCAGACTCTGGGACATTGGTTTCCAAATGAAACACAAAACTTGCTCTCATCTGAAAAGAGGACTTTGGACACTGGGCAACAGTCCAGTTCTTCTCCTGAGCCCAGGTAAGACTCCTCTGATGTTGTCTGTGGTTCAGTAAATCTCTTGACTCGTCTGTGTGTGGTGCTCTTGATGCCTTGACCCCAGCCTCAGTCCATTCCTTGTGAAGTTCACTCAAATTCTTGAATTCAGTTTGCTTGACAATCCTCATAAGGCTGTGGTTCTCTTGGCTGGTTGTGTATCTTTTTCTTCCACACTTTTTCTCTCACTCAACTTTCTGTTAACATGCTTGGATACAGCACTCTGTGAACAGCTTCTTTGGCAATGAATGTTTGTGTTTTACCCTCCTTGTGAAGGGTGTCAATCAGGGGCGGAGCGGGGGGGTGGCTAATGGGGCTTAAGCCCCGAATGTTTTGTCAAAAGCCCCGAATCTTTTAGTTTTTTTTAAATAATTTCAACTTTGTTTCATTTCCTCTCAGTCTCTCAGACTGGAGCGGCAAAAAAAAAAGAAACAAAAGCTCTATTACTGTGCGTTGTGGCGGACGGTAAAGCATCACGCATCACTTCGCTTGTTTGGCAACTGCTGATAAAAACTAACGAAGAAGAATATAAATCATCTTCTTCGTCGTTGTCATTAGGGGCTGGTGGGCTTTTTATTTCACCGCCGTCGTAGCGAGCTCACTGACTAACCGCCTGAAATTAACATTATGGACATAACAATTTTTTTTAAAAAGGAACTCGTAACAGCAAACCTCACCGGCCAGAGAGAGATTCAAAAGCAATATATCCCAATGTATCAAATGCTAAGTTATTTCAGGGCATGTTTTACAACTGTTCTCGGCACATTAGTGGGATAAGAAGATAGATTAATTGAGAAATATAGCTGGAGAACAATTAAATACAAAATAGTTTGTAGGCTCTACTGGGTGAATAATTTTTTTTTCTGAGTAACCATCATTTTCCCAGATAGTGTATAGATTTTTAGGCATTCTGTTATCTCAAACAGCCTGAAAAATAGTGCATTTAGCTGACATAAATGGGGGAAAAAAATCTCCCCTGCGGAGTACACCCCTGCAGCCCCCTAGGTTTGGGCTAAGCCCCGAATGTTTACATCTTCTGGCTCCGCCCCTGGTGTCAATGATTGTCTTCTGGACAACTGTCAGATCAGCAGTCTTCCCCATTACTGTGTAGCCTAGTCTCAGGAAACCTTTGCAGGTTTTTTGAGTTGATTGGCACGTCACCATATTCTTATTTGTAGAAATGGTGAATTGGTGGGTTTTTGTGCACTGAATTTAATACATAATACACATTTTCACAATTTGAGTTGAATACTGAAATAAATGAACTTTTCCTTGACATTCTAATTTATTGAGAAGCACCGGTTTATGGCTTATTCATACAGAGAAGGTCAGAATCATAGACTGTATAAAGGTCAAAACATGTGAAATGTCACTTTAACAAACTAATGTGAGACTCCTCTCAGTGTTTTTTTCTGTCTCAGATTAAGCCTGAGCTGATGGAGTTAAACAGATCATCCATCAACAGGACTCTCTCTCTCTCTCACACACACACACGGTCTTTAGATGTACGGTTAGATAAAGAACTAGATATTCCCTTCAATGGTCCTGCGATGTGACAAATGCGTTACATTTAAAATATTTGTCACAAAAAAATTGGCAAAAATCCAAGATCCTTGGGCCAATAGCGGTTCATAATTATCCATGGAGTTAAAACTTCTACTGCATTTCCCCCATCTAAACCATCTTTAACTGACCAGATGCATGTAAATATCATCTCTTGCAGGTTTCTCACATTACAGCTCTTTCATGAACCCCACACAACCCTAACTCCACAAACACTGTGATCTACCTGATATTGTTTTATACGTTTTACTGTCGATATCTTCAGTCCTGTGTTGGGTTGGTAAGGGAAGAGGGAGGTTTGGGGGCATAATAGGTTTTTTTTCCCTTCCTCATAATTTTTTTTCGTAGTTTACCAAAAAAAGAAATGCAACCCAAAGACGACATGATTTTGAAAGCATCTTTATTGGAAGACAAGTGATTTCACAGCTACACCGTGACAGATCCAGCATGTTTAGCCAGTTTAAATAGCACATGTGAAGCCTATTTACAAGCTCTACAGCAACAGATTCAGTGTAACAATGACCGATGAGCCCCTTCTGGACGATGAGCGACTGGAGAGAAAGAGAGAAAGAGTGAGTTTAGATCAGAAACACCAGAGGAAGCGTCTAACTCTGACCGGCGCTGACGGGGTCCTGGGGTTTGGCTTTGCTCCTGCGGTTCTTGGCAGACTGGATCTCCTCCATCAGGTCCTTCAGATAGCGGATCTCTCGGCTGATGGACTCGGCTCGATCCTGGAGCTGCTGGTTCCTCTTCTCCAGCTCGGCACACTCGGAGCTCAGCGTCTCCTGCTCGGAGCGCTTCTTCTGACGATAGCGCGTCGCTGCCGTTTTGTTCTGCTCCATCTTCTTCAGTTTCTTCTCCACCACTTTAGGAGCGCCGGCCGGGTCGGGTCTGGAGTAGGGTTTGGTTCTGGAGGAGCCTGCGTGCTTCGGAGAGGGTTCGGGATCTGATCCGGAGACGGAGATCCCGCTGTCGCTGTCGGACGGATCCGCTGTGGGAGTCAGCAGCAGCACGATGTGGGAAGGAGTCAGCATGAGCTCAGCGGACTGGATCACAGACACCTCGCTGCCCAGCTCCAGTGTGTAGCTGGGGACCGGAGACGCAGGCTCAGACTTGACCTCTACAGGCTCCTGAAGGTCAAGGGTCAGCGGAGGCAGAGCCAGGCCCAGCTCTGAGGAGCCGAACGGAAGCGAGTCCAGGTCCAGATCCATGTCTGTGTCCAGGCAGGCCAGCAGTTCCTCCGGAGAACTGGGAGGCTCGTCTGAATCACACGATCCGATGAGAGAATCCAGGTCCAAGTCACTCAGGTCTAACTTCTCCGTCATCCAATCCATGCCAGAGAACACGTCGCCTGCTGGAGGACAAACAGGTTTCAGTAAACGGTGAATTGTAAATAGGATTTATAAATCTATACGTTATCCAGGTGCATCATTGTGAAGCAGCGGTGGAGTGTGTGTGTGTGTGTGTGAAGCCTCACCTTCGCTCTGCTCGAGCTCTGTTTGTGCAGGCGTCCAGGAGAGAGACTCACACCCTACAGAAGCGGGACGAGAGGGAGAGAGGGGCGAGGAAGAGGAGGAGAGGGGTGATGACCACCCCTCCGACAGAGCGCTCTCCTCATCATCGTCCAGAAGGGGCCCGAAGGGGTCAGCCATCAGAGACGAGGGCCCAAGGAACAGGGCCCCCACGTCCTCCAGACTCAGAGACATGACAGACGGTCGGAGCTGGAGCGGAGCGGGACTGGGGTTCTGGAGCGATGGAGAACAAGGAGGTGGTGCTGTCTACAGCAGCAGAGCTGTGGGTGGATGCCACAAGGGACCTGAAAGAAACCAGGCGAGACAACGTTACAGAAACGTACAGATGTTTTAAATAGAAAACTACCTGGGGACTGGAAAATTCTGAGTTTCATCAACAATACGATCAACTTTTTTATTATTATTAATATAAAAAAAGGGGGAAATGCATTCACAAGGTCCATTTTCTTCACAAATCACACTCCTCCACATATACCATTATAGCGTTGTGTGGAGCACACTTTTTCTTTATTAGAACATAGAGGAACCAGTTCTCGGTTCCCAACCCTCGCTGGAGGGAAGATATAATGGCACAAAAGCGGTCTTTTTAATACACTTCCTCTCACTGGATGACTGTGAACCAGTTCATCCGGTCTCTAAATGCCTGAAGGTGTTCCAGTCAAACTAGATGCCATCTGGGAGGAACTCAAGCTGCCCACACACACACACACACACACTTCCCATCACTAGTATTTACCAGCCCTTGTAACTATTATTAACACATCTAGTAGTTCCCCTCTAGCAAGGAATTTCCCCGCCCTCCCAGAGAACATCTCCTAATATGGTCATGAGCACGGGAAACCCCGCCCCTGGTTCCTTTGTGAGATTAACCCGTCCGTGACGCACGCGCGCCATTTCCAGCGCGCGCACGCCATTTTGAGGCGCCACGTTGCCGCTTCTCGACAAAAACCGATTGTTTATTTCATGAATAAGCGCGTGTCAGTGTGCCAAATGAATCAAAACAAACGGAGATCGTTCGCAAACAATTTACACATCAACACTGCAAAATTCTTATAGGCCGAACTACACTAGTTAAGACTAATAGTAACAAATACAAACACTTCCAAAAACTTCGACGAGTTCGTGACATACTTAAGTTAATTATAACACCACTAACACAAATACTTACGCCATTTTGCCAAATAGAGCCAGTGCACTTGACCGCTGCACTGCCGGATTCGCCGCTGCGATATTTGCGCTGTTAGCCGCTACACAGCCATGATTCCGGCGAGAGAGCCGCGTGCGGAGAGACTGGAGCGCGGGAGACAGAAAACAGAGACAAGGCCGCGCTGCAGGTTATATACTCGCGCAGCACACCCACACAGTGAGCTTCCGCCGCTCGCGTCCGCGCGTATCACTCCGCCAGGGTCTGCTCGCTGATTGGCCTCTGCGCCTGTCACTATTTACCAAACAAATAGTACCTAAATATTTACGTTCTCACAGGATGTGGGTCACGCGCGCGGAGCTCAGACATGAAACAAAGTTACGTTAACACATCACATAGTACTAATAAATGGCAGATTTTAAGAGCGATATACTTTCAGATGTCATTGACAAGCATACCTGTCAAGTTTTGGATTTGAAAATAAGGGAAATTTTCCAGCAAGTTTCACATAACTTTTCTTTTACTCTTTTAGTGAGTTGTTGTACCAATTTGTTGCAGACTTTGCATTCTTTAAAAAAGTAAATTCGCCGTCCCATTTATCACGGTATTTACACATGGGTTTTGGTTTTTTGGCAGGTGTGTCTTCACTCTCTATTGTAGCATCCATCATCCGTCTCTGTTTTTTCTTTTGTTGTTGTTGTTTTTCCCACGTTATAACTCATGTCATCTGACCTCACACACCCCTCGCGACAGGCTACTACAGGTGGGAGTTATCGCGAGACTAGTGACAGAGCTCAGATTGGGAATGTTTTTATTATTATTATTTTATTAATAACGCAGATAAATAATAAAAAAAAAAAAATACGGGAGACTTACGGGAAAATACTAATACGGGAGGACGGCGGGAAAGAAGGGTAAAATACGTGACTTTCCCGGCCAAAACGGGATACTTGACAGGTATGTTGACAAGTGAAGTTTATGCCAAGTAACAGTAATTCTTACTCTTATGATATAATTAGCTGTTCGTGGAAATGGAGACAGATTGGAATGTTAAACACACGCGAAATGCTCCAAATAGGCCAGAAATTAAGGAAAATCTTTGTATTATTATTATTATTTTGACACTTTATTTCAAAGGTAAAACACAAGAATGCCTACAGGGGAGTAAAACAGAGTTATAAGAAACTGCGAACATTAAGGCAGAGACGACGCTTTTGTTCTCCAGGTTACATCAAGTGCACTTCCGTCTAATGAACTTAAAGTGCTCTGTTCGAGCAACAATCTTACACTTAATATAGGCTACTAAATGATCCTTTAGTACTTCTTAAAATAAACTTTAGAACATCTAAGTGTATTCATCTGTGCTATTCCGGGACACCGTGAATATGAACTAAACTGCATTTTTAGCATACTACTCTATTTAAAAAATGTATTTAGTCACAAATGTATTTTGGCAATATACTGTATATTAAAGGTATATTGGCAGATCATTTTGATAGTTTTGACTTTTTTTCAGAAAACAAGCCATAATATTTCAGTCATTTTACTTGTACAATAAATTCATTTTGATTCAAGAATTTTTAGATATTAATAACAAGAAAACAAGACAAAAATACTAAGCAAGAAAATCTTTTTTTTTTTTTTTTTTTGAATGTAGCGTTGTATCACAGCAATAAATTCAATTTTTAGAGATACTGACGCAGAAAAGACTTGATTGAAACTGTAATTAGACTTCTGTGTGTTTGTAATGGGATGAGTGCATCTGTGTTGAGCAGAAGAGATTTCAATATTCATTGTGAAAGTGTGAGTTTGAGAAAACGTTTATTGCATCAGCCTGTGTTTCACTGACCGATGAGCTCCAGCTCTATTCCTGTCTGATATCAGATGATTGATGAAACCTTGAAATTTACATTACTGAGAAAAACAACGCTTTTTAGAAATATTCCTTTGTCTAGTAGTGACTGAGAGAATGAACCTTTTCATATCTTTGAATCAACTGAACCAATGCTTGTTTGAATCACTCTAAACTTCACATGCTAGTGACATCCGCTGATAAACAGCTTGGGATTTTATTTAGCTCATCTTGGGATTTTTGACCTTAGTGTTGTAATATCACGGGCCCTGACCAGTGTTTATCTGCTTCAGGAGTCTGTAAGTTAAAATGCTTTTTGCAGAATGAACTAAATAAATCTGAATACATTTACAGTCTGAGAAATACTATAAATAGATATGTTTAAAATAATTTGATTCATGTTTAAAATGTAAAGGCAAATGATAAATAATGCATTTCTTAAAGCAGCTTTTGCAAATTTCATTTTGGATTGAAGAAGTTAAAAGATCTTCTGTTGTGCAGAGTGGGGAAGTTGGAAATGTAACAGATCAGTCTTATTAAAAACGTAATAAGAAGTGTAACTATCCCAATGACTTTATTAATTGATTACATCTGATTATTTTTGATAATGTTTCTTAAGTTCTAACGGATGATTTAAATCAGGCCGGGCAACATTACAGTGGACTTTTGATGAAATTCTTCATCACTTGAATTAAGATCAGAAAATAATAATTTTAAAGCACCGCTGCAACAAAATCAGACTTTAGCATTTCTTTTTACTTTGAAGTCATTCTGAGGTTAAATACTGATTAAAAAACTCAACAAGATCTAGTTTAATAGCTATGATACAGTTTCTTCTATGACAGAAGACACTGGCGTCTAATGCCTTGGAAAAAAGAAAGCAACAAATAGGAAACGACACAGTTATTGAATAAGCATGTACGGAGCCCCGCACGGGACATACAAGAAACAATAAATAAAGTGCACACAGGTTTTCTATTTCCTTCCTTCGATTTATAAAACATGCACGCAATATATAAATTTAAGGAAACTAAATAGTATCCCCCCCCCCCACGATTTAGCCTACTATTTCTTTTTCTGCATGACAAAAACGCACATCTCTGTAAAACTCCGTCTCACATTTTAGAGCAGCCAATGAAATTAGGGAAAGGAATCAATCACATCTGTAGTGTGTGTGAGAAAATATTCAGATGTAATTAATAATTAATAATTTTCATGAGTGGCTGTAATTTAATTACATATTTAGTCTCGTTAACTGTAACATATTACGGTTACATTTATTTAGCAATTAAATGTGACTCTGTTAGATGTAAGTATTGCTGGTGTGTCAGCAGGGGGCGCCAGATATCCTGAATCCGCGGGAAACGGACTTGTTTTTTGTTTTGTTGGTTTTAAAGTTGACACTACAACAGGATTCCTAGAAAACAAGACCATGTGTTAAAAAAACACTGTTTTTTTTCCATTTCCTTTCCTTTTCTTTTCCTTGCTTTTCTTTGCTTTGCTTTTCTTTGCTTTGCTTTGCTTTGCTTTGCTTTGCTTTGCTTTTCTTTTCTTTTCTTTTCTTTTCTTTGCTTTGCTTTTCTTTAATTTTCTCTTATTTTCTTTCTTTCTTTTATTTATTTATTTATTTATTTTAGTTTATAATGTTTGATCTGACAATGTAAATCATTGTAATTATTAAAAGTTACCATAAAGTGATACTAGTTTTATTGCTATTAGAAAAGATATTAGATAACTTAATCCCGTCTCTTTAATGTCCTCTCTAGATTTACAGTTATTTAGTTAAAATCTCTCTCCGACTGCCCTGATGAAGACTGCATGGCATGTTTTCGTGTCTCTGCTGGACATGTTAAGGAAGAACCCCGGGGTTTTTTAGAGAAGCTCTTCTGAGAGAAGTAGAGGTGGTTTCTAGAGAAGCGAGAAACAGACCGCAAAGGATTTTACCATTTTGTTCTCTTCAAACGAAAATAGAGACACAGAATGAAAAAGGAAACCCTTTATCTCCAGCAGCTTGAGTAAATCAGTGAGCAGAAATTTCGCTTGTGGTGAGATGGAGACAGCAGGTCAGTGCATTCATCTATAAGAGCGCTCCGATAGAGCTTTATCAGGAGATTTACTGACTGTGTGTGTGTGTGTGTGTGTGTGTGTGAGTGACAGACTGATGAAGGAGTGTGTGTGTGTGTGTGTGTGTGTATCACAATTTGAGTGGATCATGGTCAGTAATTGGATGTAGCGTAGAACCTAAATACACTTTGAAATGTTGAATAGCTAGAACTAAAGCCAAGGTGTCTTGCTCAATAGTGGAGTACTTTCACTGGGCAGAATTATATTTCTTAGAGAAGAAACTCACAGGATGGTTAACATCATCCACAGCGAGCTGAAAGGTCTGATAAAGTCAGGCACAGCCAGCACCGGAGGAGTCAGCAAGAGAGCTGTGACCAGTGGCGGTTCTACATTGAAATACACCCTGGGCGAGACCCCTTTCGAACAAAGTTCTGTACAAACAGCAATATTTTATTATAACAACTGTTTTCATATGATGTGAGATCATTGCATGCATGTTTCCAATTTGCCATTCCTGCACTTGTTAAATTGATGTTCCTCTTGGAAAACAATTTGCAGCAGAAGCAAAAGAGGCTGTTGTTCTTAATTGAATAAATCAGCCAACTTCTTGCCATCTTTTCACCACTTACTAATGTCTTCTTAAAATATTAGTGGTGGCAACTTCTCATTCCTACGGAAAACAAAGCCAGGTGGCACTTTACTTGGTCCTCTGTGAACCAGCTCAGTCCGAATCCTGTGAGTCAGATGTGAGGGCCAGTGGGGCTCAGTGGGGGTTCAGCTACAGGCATTTCTATCAGACAGCATATTGGCATATTACTCAAAACACATAGCAGTGAAAAAACACAGTCCTACTCATAAATGATCAGAAATATTAAAATTACATTAAATTACAGTTGTCTTGTAGCCCACACACACACACACACACACACACACACACACGATATGCACACCTGAAAGCTCATGCTGGGGAGAAGTAGAGGCAAAGAGGTCTTCATCCTCAATATCAGATATTTGTGGAGACATATGTGTAGCGGAGGAGGTGGTCGGCTCATCCTGACCAGTGGCAGAGGATGCTCCAAAATATTTTAGAAGTGCCTCTGAAATTGCAATTGAACTGCACTTGAAATCAAAAGACCTTAGGATAATGTTTTATAAAGCTAAAACAGTCTAGGGTCAAATTGACTCAAAACATAATAGAAGGGTTACATAAACATGCTCTTACACACTAAATGTCTGTCATTACACGCTATATCCTCCTAGACCCGAAAAAAAAAAAAAAACATTTATTTTATTTTTCCCCCATGTCATCACATTTTTTAGAGCATAGAAACAAATAGTAAAAAAAATACATTGAAAAATAATATTTTATTCACGTTATGCTATGGTCACTGGGACTCGGTTGTTTAAAAAAATAAAATGACTTTAAATTATATGTATAGGCAAAAACAAAAACTTTTTGGGTTTCAGGATATTTTTCAACCAAAATTTGTATATCAATCTAACTTTCATGGAGGTGCCATTAGGTTACTGCCTCAAATTATACGCATGACACACTTTTAGTTATGACTTGTAAAACTATACTTAGGAAACTATACTTAGCATACTGTGTAGCAAATAAAATGCCGTTGGTTATTTACAGGGCCTAATGTTAAACCAACTGATGGAAATGATAACTGAACTTTTAACAGTTTTATTGCAAAGCACAATATTATAAATTAGATCTCGTGATTTTGTTTAAAGCACTATATAAATATAAATAAAGGTGATTGAGTTGAAACCAAATTATTGTTGTGTAAGCATAGCAAGCATCATAGCAAAAAGGCTAACAAAGAGTTATACCCACCACCAATTAACATTAGCCCTTCATTCATGAAATGGATACTGTAATCATACAGAGACAATAGTTGCATACCTTTATCTTTTGCTCGTTTCTCCTCTTCTTCTTTTCTTTTTTTTCGAAATTGGGCACCTGGCTTTGACCTTTTCTTCTCCATCTCTGTTTATTTGGCACTCGACAATCAGCAGATTTCCCACCCCCCCACCTGTCACTCAGGACCAGAAGTCAAGACTAAACCAATTCACCTTGATGACCACATAATCGTTTTGTATTACCTAGTTTAATTTGCAGGAACTATAGGCCTGTATTATAACATTATGAATGAAATGTGCGTTATTTGGAAGAAAGTCGAGGTGTGTGACTGACTTTAGCCTATTATTCATTATATTACTACTGTGGATCCCCCGTCCCCGTCCACCCCCGCCCTGTCCGTTCCATTTGAGAGAGACCCAGAGGTGAAAGGTCGCAGGCGCCTCTCGCCCCACTCCCTTACACTTCTCTCACAACACAGAGCTTCAGTGGATATTTTCAGCAAGCAGGGAGCGCCAATTTGCCAATTCCACACACAGTGAAATGGGTAACACTTTAGAATAAGGTTCCATTAGTTAATGTTAGTTAACTACTTTCGTTAACATGAACTAAGCAAGAACAATCCTTCTACAGCATTTATAAGTCTTAGTTCATGTTAATTTCAACATTTACTAATGCATTATTTAAATCAAATGTTGTGCTTGTTCATTAGTTAATGCACTGTGAATTACCATGAACTAACAATGAATAACTGTATTTACATTAACTAACATTAACGAAGATGAATAAATACAGTAATAAATGTATTATTCATTGTTTGTTCATGTTAATTAATACATTAACTAACATTAACTAATGGAACCTTATTCTAAAGTGTTACCGTGAAATGATATAAATGACGAAAAACCGCTTCACGACACAGAGGATTTTTTTTATCTGCTCGTGCTGCCGCCCCCAATGTGTTACGAAAAAATGACGCCCCGGCGGCTGCCCGGTTCGCCCGTGCCTAAAACCGCTGTGACGATTTCAAAGGCTTTGTTACAGGACTCCGGCCGGTCAAATTTAGTCTTGGGGCTCAATAAGTTAGTGAGGGGACAAACCACAGTTGAAAAGTTCTTACAAAAACTGTGATAGTAGCCTACCATTCCTAAGAATCAGCATAGCTCACGCCGATCACAGGGCACAGGGAACTCCTGAATAGCAGCCACTTTAGCCATCACTGGTAAAACATGTCCCCTGCCAACTATCCTCCCCAAGTAAGAGACAGTGGCTTTTCCGAACTCACATTTTGCAAGATTAATTGTGAGGTTTGCATTGGAAAGCCTACGGAAAAGCTTTAGAAGTTATGTAATGTGCTCGGACCAGTGTGTACTATACAGGACTATATCGTCCAAATACGCCTCGCAGTTTTCCATCGCAGCTAAAACAAGATTTACTAATCGCTGGAATGTGGCAGGCGCATTACTCACTCACATCTGCATAAACTGCATAAACACATCTGGGGTCACGAAAGCTGGTATTTGTTCTGCTCTTGGTGTCAATTTTAGTGTTAAAGATGGCCGAGCCAACACGGTCCACACAGTCATCCATCCTCGGTAATGGATGGCAGTCTGGTACAGTGATGGCATTAACACATCTGTAGTCGGTACAAAACCTGTAAGTGCCATCAGGTTTTCAAACTAAAGGGCACGGGGAGCTCCAGGGACTAGAGCTAGGTTCAGCAATATTATTCCCTGTCATATACTCAACCTGTCGTTGCAGAATGGTTTGCTTTTCTGGATTTACCCTATGTGGGTGTTGTTTAATCGGGCCTTTATCACCCACATCTCTGTCATGTTCCAGAACAGTTGTCACAGTCGGAACATCACCGAATAACTCAGAAAAATCATCCATCACAGATAATATGTTTTTAAGTCGACCTTCAATAACACATCTCCACATCATCATCATCATCATCATCTACGAGTGAAGAAGGCAACACAGAGGACTCAAGACCGTGTACGATAAGGTTACACAAGTCAGTTTTAAAGAGCCAGTAAGATGAAAATTCTAAGCTTCCTATCACTGTTTAAGTCCTGTACATTAGGTTTAAATCCATCCAAGGTTAAAAAACATTGTCATTTTGTCAAAATATCATTTTAAAATTACCTCAATTCTCAGAGATCCCCAAACGGTTCGCGCGAAGCTGTTCAAAAGATTCAGTTTCCTTAAACCCCACCTTTCGGTAGCATACTGTGTTCTGATTGGTCAACTGACATAGTCAGGTTTGATTGGTTGTTCTGCACACACCTCCACGGTAAACTATGCGTTAGCATCTGTTTGGGGTGAATTATGTCTTATTCCGAAGCAAACAGTAAAATAAAAAACTTGAACAGTGTCGCTGCTTTTTCTTCTGTGTGTGTGTATTCAAGCCACGCGCTTCAGTTTGAATCTGAATAGCGCGTTCAGCGCGGGGGCGTGGTCACAGTAGATATTGTCACGGGAGGAGCACAAGACAGACACAGTGGGCGTGGTGTCAGGCCTCGGAGAGACTTTTATTAACAGAAATCATAAATAGGAGATAAAAGGTGGCCAAAGGGGAAGAGTTTCCAAAATAACAAGGAATCTGATGTCCTCGTCGTGCTGCAGGGTTCGTGTGGGTCGGGCAGTGTTCATGGAGGAAGGGTCCAGGTAAGGGGCGGAGTCCGGCGGCCGCACGCGCTCCCCTCCTCGGTCCGGGGCGCAAGGGGCAGCGGCTTCCTCTAGGGGCTGCATCTCTCTCGTTGGCCACGGCGCTGGTAGGGGATGGACGGCCCGGCATCCTGGCCCGTCGGCCGTGTAAACGGGTGCGGTTCTCCTCCGGATCGCGGGTCCGGCAGCTCACGTCTCTTGTGGCGCGGGAGTCCCTCAATGCACCCTTCCTGGACCCACGAGGACACCAGCGTGCATGCACGGGGAAGAGACCGGTCTCCCGAGGAGAGGCGCGTTGGGCTTTTAAACAGCGGCGGTGATGAGGCTCCACTTCCTTCAGGTGTACCCCATCACACGCCGCCAGCCCTGACTCGTCCAGCGCCCCTCCTCTCACACACCCACTCCAGTCGGGAGCCTGGTGAAGGGCGGCGATTTAGGACGGGGTTCCGGTGACAATCAGGGAGGAGGCAGCTGACTCATCACAATATAAAGATGGGAGACGTGAAAAACAGACATTGCGTTGTTTTCATATGGATTACTTTATCACAGAATATCTGTTAGCAGCACTTGTTACACTTCATTTTAATGCCGTGTTTGTACATGACGATCAGCGCAGACAGGCTGCAGACAGCACACATACTGATAAGACGCTCGGGAGAAAACAAACACATAACTTCATAATCATACTTCGCGTTGTGATTCGGAGATGCTTGTTGGTCTAAATAAAGTTGGTAATGAACCTTCTTTCATTGCCAAACGCTTTGAAAATCCCGCTGTACTCACCGAGATTAGAAAAGCAGTCATCAGTGAAATGTTGTGAACACAACAAGGATCTGTTGTACTGCTCTGGTATTGTGGTAAAAATGAATTTTAGCCATTGGTTCTTCTGATCTTCATTCTTTGGCAGTGAAAATAAAACAAACTTGCCTTTACAATTAAAAACACACTGTCTCCTCGACATGATGCTCTCACACCAACCAGAGCGTCTGTGTGTGGGGGGGGGGGGCAGGTCAGAGGTCAGTTTCTCTCAAGACGGTAGGCGGAGATTATTATGCAAAGTGCTCCTAGTGACATACATAGAGATGGGCAAAAGATTTGAAATCTATAACGACTCGTTTCAGCGATTCAGAGTCGACTCCTTACTTTAGAAGCCAATAACTTTATAAATCGTGTACTTTTTGGTTTAATCACTTTGCACATTGTTTACACTGATGGACAGCTACATCATACACTGTAATACAGGTAATTTTTGATTTCCCACCTGTGTGGCTCTTTAACATCTTATCATATCTCATCATATTAACATGACAGATGTAAGAACGTCTTCGCTTGTCAGGGGGTTACAATTACATAATTCAAATCAGATATTTTCTTGACTGTCCTTGACTTGCTTTGACTCTCCGGATGGTTAGCGCTAGAAATGCGGTGCTTCATCTGGAGCCACTTTATGACCTGGGAGAAGACATGCGAAGTAAAATTTCTTCCTTGGTCAGTTTGAATGACTTTTCCTTTTGTAGTCCGACAAAAGCAAACCCTCCGGGAAACGAGTAGCAGTACACATAATTGTTAATAGATACTGATACCACTAACCTGGCAGACATGGCACGTTTTACAACACCCCCGCACATCACGCTTCAGCCCAGGCCAAAAAAAAAATGAGGAAGAATGCGGATGAATGTTTTAGTCACGCCTAAATGACCAGAAACACCATCATGTGCGACACTCAGAATAGCGCATCTATTTTCAGCCGGAATAACGATTTGCTCAATGTCGTTCCACTCATCACTTTTCTGAGGTCTCCACATCCGCATAAGTAAGCTGTCTCTGATGAAATATGCGGGAGCTCCCATCCTTAGGAGGAACTGAATCCCTCAACCTTCGAGTCTGCGCCTTAGTGACGACACTAGTGGGAAAAACGTCAGAATATTTTAGTGAGCACTCATCAGGGCACCCTTGACATCACCCCGACTCCACACGTCATTCCCGAGGAGGAACGTGACACCCGGGATTGGAAAAAAGTCTTGAACGTCGACAACCACATCACCACACACCAAATCTGACTCGAGATGCACGTTATGTAAGGAAACATTGAGAAAACCCAACTGACAATGGCAACAAACCGCGAAGGAAGAAGGACTCTCGCCCGTATCTCGCAAGATGCGCACAGCAACTTCTTCCTCACCAGGCACAGATACGGTCCCATTCTTCAGAAAGGGATCATACATGGACTGGCTTTTCTCTGATTTTAACCGTGTACGAAGGATAGGTGATACTAAAGAGACCAATTGGTTTCATGGACTGTTTTTTTTAATATTTTTATATTAAGCAGTCTGCGAAGATATGCCCGGGATTTTTACAATAAAAACAGTGTGGGTCATCTTGTGTTATTGCACTCGGTTTCCTGTCTGCATCAGAGGTCGTAGGGGGAACAATTCTTAAGCGAAAAAGTTCTAGCAACTAGAAACTTAAAGGAGAGCAGCTTCAGAAACTCGGGCTTCTGCTCCGCTAGATAGGTGACCACTGTGGTTGGCAGACAGCTCTTAAATTCTCATAAAATAATTAGTTCACACAATTTCTCCTGACTATCAATCCGTTGTGCCGAGCACCAATGATCAAAGAGGGCTGCTTTATCTCGACCAAATTCACCAAAAGTTAGACACTCAGACTTTTTAAGTTCCTAAACTTCTGTGTGTATGCTTCAGGGATCAGCGGATAGCACCTCAGAACTGAGGCTTTCACTACATCATAGTCACCAGTCTGCTCTTCTGTTAGTGAGGAGTAAACCTCCTGACACGCACAGCAGGAGGAATGCCCACGCCGTTCTCAGACCGTCTAAATTGGTAGCGACACGCTCAAAGTGTGGCACAAGACGGATGTGGCGAGTGACATCAAATGAATTAGGATCAGAAGGAGCGACACCTTCCCTCTGGGCCTCCATTTATAACTTTCTCAATGCCAGCTGATGTTCATCTGGGTGGACGGCAATCATTATAAAGTTAGACAGCAGTGCATCGGCTGATCTCTGATCTCTGTGTGCGCACTCAGGTGTGGTTTCAGAAACTCTTTATAGAGCTCTGCGCAGGTGTGGATCATCTGTAATTAAGAGAAGAGGAAGAGACACTGCGATCAAACACTTGTATAGGAACCAACAGAGCTGGGGGATGTAACAGAGTGTGTGTGTGTGTGTGTCAGACTGATGTAGGTGTGTGTGTCTGTGTGTGTCTGTGTGTGTGTGTGTGTGTGTGGGCATGTTTTTGTGACATATCAGGACACAACTCTGTATAATGACATGGGTATGACACAGGTATTACAAGGAGAGGGTGACTTATGAGGACATAACCCATGTCCCCATTTTTCAAAACACTTATAAATCATACAGAATGAGTTTTTTTGAGAAAGTAAAAATGCACAAAGTTTCCTGTGAGGGTTAGGGTTAGGTGTAGGGTTGGTGAAGGGACATAGAATATACAGTTTCTACAGAATAAAAACCATTACACCTATGGGATGAACACACTTTACACAAAAACAAACATGTGTGTGTGTGTGTGTGTGTGTGTTTGTGTGTGTGCGTGTGTGTGTGTGTGTGTGTGCGTGTGTATGTGTGTGTGTGTGTGGCAGACTGATGAAGGGCTGATGATGGTGTTTGATTAAAGGATGGAAAGACTTTAGAGGACAGAAAGAAGGATGTGACAGTGAAGGTGTGAGTGACTGGTGGAGGATGTAGCATCTCTTTTTCTCGTAAAAACACTTGTTTGTGTGTGTGTGTGTGTGTGTGTATGTGTGTGTGTGTGTGGTTTAGATATCTTGTGATTCTAAGAAGGAAACATGATAACAGCTCTTTCGGACAATTATTATAGCTTCAGTTGCTTTACTATTTATTTCTTTATATGATCACCAATAGTTGATGCTTTTGCTGATAGTTGTTGTTATTGTGTGTGTGTGTGTGTGTGTGTGCCTGGTTTTTATCATGTTATGGGGACCAAATCTTTCAATTTTTACATCTTAATGAGGAAACAAGCTTATAAATCACACAGAAATCTTTTTTTTTTTTTTTTTGTAAAAAAGCAGAATGTTTTCTGTGAGGCTGGGGTAATGTGAAGGGTGACAGAAAATACAGTTTGTACAGAATAAAATCCATTACACCTGCGTAGAGTCCCCATAAAACATGTGCATGAGATTCTCAGAAACAAGATAACAGCTCTCTTTTATAGACAATTTATTGGACTATATTTTTCTCTTTATAGAGTTAATGATCACTGATAGTTGATTCTTTTGCTGATAGTTGTTTTTGAGTGTGTGTGTGTGTGTGTGTTATAGCTGTCGTAAAACCACACGTTTTTTTTTCCGACCTCGATCTCTAGATCACCAGCATCTATCCTGTTTAACTTTAGACCTGCTCATCTTTATCAGAAACTCTTTCACTTGTGGTTGATGGAGGGTTATTTGGGGTTTGACTTCTTGTCAGAAAGTAAGCTGGTTTTGTTTTATGGGACTGTGAGCTGTTTGGTTCAAAAACGGTCGTCTGAGATATTTTTGGAGTTAAAAATAGAAACACTTTTACTGGTAGCGTTGGGATCAGCTGGACCTGACCATTAAACCAGACTAAACCAGACTAAACATCTCTGTTTAATTGATTTAATTTAATGCCGTAGAATTGAGCTGAAAGGCACTTGTGAAAACTTTCTCTGGTTTCAGTTTCGCCTGAATCTGTGAGTTTGGGTCTCAGTTGAAAGGTAGAAATTGGCCAGAAATAGCCGAACGAAACTGCATCTAAATGAGAGTATCCTACTTTCATATGTTCAATATTAAAATAACTTCACTTCATGTTGTTTATAGGCAGGTGTGTGTTATAAATAGGCTTTTCTAAACTATGGGCAACAGAATCACTGGAGAATTCTGAACGAACTGTGAACACCTTCATTAAAACCATGTCTGACATCACTTCCTGATGCGAGGCCATTTAATAACCAGCATTTTATGTGTCCAGATCATCATATTTTCAACTTGTTGCAAAACAAGTACAGCTTGATTCAAATGACACTAAATGTATTTATATTTAAGTGATATTTACCTTGATTTCACTCAAATCATCTCAAACTAATGTTGTCTTCAGACTAAAAGAAGCACGCCACGCTTTGAAAAACTTGATTGGTCATTAATGGCTTTGATGTAATAGATTGAAATAATTCCAATTGGTTTTAAGATCTGATCTGGCAAAATAAACAAACACATAAATAAACACATAAAGATGCGTTATCCAGTCATTTCTGTGGATCCTAAAACACAGTGCATGACGTTCAGAATACAGGTAAACACCTGTAAAATACATTCCTTTATATTAATGCAGGACACTGTGCCTTATGACAGTGCAGGAAAGCTCTTGTGCCTAAAATCAGAAACGGTGTTATTTCTATTCTCTCAGTTTCTCTGATTAGTTCATCTTTGACTCAGGAGGATTTTATTAATTAGAAAACCATATTGTAGTTGGTTTGTTTTGGGCTCCAGTGCATTGAAGGGAGCGCTGCATTATTAATATTAGAAAGCAGAAATCACACCTGTGTCATTTGAAGAGTTTGATGTGATTCACTCAGTGTTGCAGAAGTCAGACTTTTATAAATGTGTAATGCAGATTAACTTTGAGATGAATTGTACATCTCTACCAGATCGTTCTGTGCTGTATCTGTCACTAAGATTGCTGTTATAGTTTCAGCGCAGGATGTTCGTTTGAAGGTCACCGTTTCATCTCATCTTCATGGAATCCACCCGGTGTGCATGCTTTTCAGTTTCACCTTTTAAGGCAGGCTTTAGTGACTGGTTGAGGAATAGCAATGGTCAGAATGGAAAAATATAAAGAAGACTATTTCTTATTTTATCTTCTGTGTTGCACCATCCACATCCTGAAGCACACTATATGATGCCATCACCTTTATTTCTGTAGTGCTTTTATCAATACAGACTGAGTCACAGATGCTTCGCTGTGACAGACCTAACTATGGAAACAGATTGAGCTGTAAATGATGTTAGGAATAGTGCTTCAAATGCAACTCATTATGCATAGAAACTTTAAAACGTCAGACATGTCGATGTTGGGCGTTGTAACATTAGACCTCATTTGTTGCATTAAAAATATATATTTAATTCTTTAGTTTAGGGGTGGATCATTTGATTATTATGTATTATTCATGCAGCAATACTAGTTTTGGTTTGTAAGCATTGATATATGATACAATCTCTGTCTTGTGCTCTGTTTGAGCATGACTTGTGAAAAATTACTCCAGCATGTTGTTGCTAGGTTTAGCAACTTTTCAGACTTCCCTAGCAACAAATTGTGCAATTTTTAAAAATGTATTTGGCAACTTTTGATAAGTGAATAAAATGATTTAAAAAGCATACATTTTTTCTCCAAATGACACAGAAAGTCAGTCTGTGGTGAGCTGGAGATCTTATATGATAAGTTTACAGATATTTCACGTAAACCTAAATCACAAAATACAGTGCGTAATTTAATACCTGTGAAAAATTAATATGGAAAATTCAGTTTCTTAATCTGTAGCATACTCACTACCAATACACTGCTTAAAATGATAATTGTTTGGAATGTGTAGTTTTAGTTTATGAATATATGCAACTGTTAAATAATTCAGTATCGAATATATACATTGAGTTATAAATACAGACAGTCTTTAAACGGTTAATTACTCATTCAGAGAGTTTCAGATGTTATTTTTTAATAAGAAAAACATACAGTGGTCTGGACCTCATATTTGGCTGTAAAGAAGCTCTAAAAGACAATAATGTTAATATCCAGTTCAGATTAATCAAGCTGATTGAGTTCTGATGCTATAAGCAGAGTCACATGAAGTTAGATGATGTGATTCAGCTCTATCAGCTCTGAGGATGATGACAGATCATGCGTTTCTTCTCACATCCACAGATTCTACGATAGTAAGGTGACTGATGATGAATGCTGTCATAACTGATGAAATGTTTCTACTAAAGATGATTTTCTAAGAAAAGTGATGGCATTGAGGAAATGAGTGAGAGATAAATGTGTGTCAGATGCTCGGTATGAGCACTAGAGAAGCTGTATTTCTGGATTGGATTCGTTGACTGGAAGAAGAGCAGTGATCAAGGTAAGAGTGAAGCAGACTGAGGGTTAGAGGAGACGAGCAGGTGTTTGGTGAAGATTCGATCAGTGTTTTCACCCGTGTCTCTCGCCGCCTGGGCTGCTCTCTTTATACAGTATTCTTCAGATAACTGTCAGGATAGCAGCATATATCTGTGAGAAGAGAGCGTCTGCATGTATTCCTGTAACGCCGAACCGTTGTCAGCTTCACAGTTTAAACAAGGAACAAATGAGGTTTTCTGAATAATGGATCAGCTTATCTGGAAATCAGATCAACTGAAATCAGCGTTAACCGACACGGACTAATCATTCAGCTACTGATGGAGTTTTGTTTTTCTGAAAGAGTGAAATGAGAACATCTGTTTCTGCTGCTCAGTCTCACATTGACGTGAGAGAAAAACCAGGTGCAGCCCCTCAGACGTGCGGAAAACTTTGAGCGACGAGAACACAGAGGCCGAGAAGATAGACAGAACCACAGATAGACAGATAGATCTTTACTAGAACTGTAAAGGACCCTGTTGAAACTGGGTATGTCTTGGTGCTGGTTTATGATGGTTATGTGCATCCCAGCATCAGAACACACCCCATCAGCATATACTGTTTTCAGCAGAAGAGGAGCATAACCACAAACTGTGGTCAGTTCTCTTCTCGAAAATGTGAGGCCCTGAAAACACAAACACACACACACACACACACACACACACACACACACACACACTCAAACACACACCTACATTCAAACATGCACACACATACACACACACACACACACACACACACACTGAAACACACACACAAACTAGCACACACATTTTCCTTCAAACAGGTACACACACATATACACAGACGTACACACAGACACACAAACACCTGTTTCCAGCAGTTGGTCTATAAACGTGTGTCTGGGTTCAGGAGTGTGAGAGAGTGAAGGAGAGCGCTGTCTCCTCCTACTACACACTTCTCATTTCCTGTCTGAGCTTTAGATTAAATGTCACCACAACAGCCCAGCGCTAGTTTTATCCATGACCTGTTTTACTACCTGTGTGTGTGTGTGTGTGTGTGTGTGTGTGTGTGCGTGCGACAGGAAGGGCTGTGTTCGTGGAGAGTCGCTCGTTTAACCCTGCAGTGTGTGTGATCTCACTCACAGACAAGAACATGAGCGAGTGACATCGTGACGCTCAGCGCTGGGACGTCTCCGCTCCACACGTATGTAACACGCTTTTATTCACTCTACACACTCTAGTCTCTACACACACCTGTCCACGGGAAGCTTCTGCTTGAACACGTGAGATTTTAGACAGGTCAAGATTGACTATGTATGAGCTCTCTATAGAAAACTCTTCTTTAGTGGAGAGGATGATTGGAAATGAATGAACATCTGATAGTGTAGTGTAGAAAAGCATCATCATCACTTTAAACTCAAATATAATATGATAAAACATTCCCAGAACACCTTTCTGAAATATGAGTTTGTTGATTTAATAGCTATGATTGAGTTTAAACACTGAAGTGATACTTTTCTTCTGTTCTCTATTTTATTGATTATTAATCATGGTTTATTCAAGCAGGAAGATTTAGAAAATATTTCAGCGTACACATTGTTAGAATGTGTCCGGTGGAGTGTGTGATGCTCCTCCATGCGTTCGTTCGCTCATGTGTTTAATGGCATTTGTGTTGTCACGCTCTGTTAGAAGCTCTGTGTCTTATTTCTCTGAGTCTGTGGGTGATGATCTGTGTATTTGCTCTTTCTCTTTGTGGTTTTGGGTTTTTCCACCTGACGAGTGTGTGAGCGTTTGGGGGAGGAAAATGAATGCCAAAGCATTTTTTGTCATGTTCTGTGCGTTTGCCGAGAAGATAAGCAACAGTTACATATGTGATGAATGAAAGTCTCTCTGTCTCCTAACAGATTTCCAGATGAATACTGAGAGGAACACGCCATCATGCAGATTCTGGCTATGATAATGATAATGATGATGATTTTGATGATATCATCACATTCAGCTCTTGCAGATCAAAGTAAGAATTCCTGATGGACATTGTGTTTTAGTTGTGATTGGTCTGTGTGTGTTTACTAAGTTTTTCTATATTTTTTGTAAGCATTTAAATCTGAAAAAAAACAAACAAACAGATATACAGCCATACAGGGTAAAAAGCTGCGGTCCTCGTACTGAGCCTTGGGGTACACCATACTGAACTTGTGATTAATAAGAATCCTCTTCACTTACTGCTACTACTTAATAAGAGTAAGATAGGTATGATTTTTTAAGACTGATCTCTTTTAATAGATTAGTGGTTATAGGGTCTAACACACATTGTGAAAAACATACACTTTCATTCAATGTGTGGGATTTTCACTTAAAAAATAAAAGTTATCAATCGTCATTAATAGCACAATTAACATCCAATTTTTTTTGCATAGCAACAAAAGTTAGAAAATAGATAAAAGTTTATTTGGATTAATTAAATAAATATGTTTATTTTATGAACTGATTACTGTATGGTTCTATGGGAATCTAAAAATGGTTGTTCTGTGGTGTCACTCTTTTGAAACCTTTATTATTAGGTTGAATTGCTCAGATTTTGCTCTTTCTCCAGGTTTAACATGTCATAATGATTACTTCGACACCTTCAAATGTGTTTGGGACACCTCAAAACTGGATGTGATCCCTCCGGTCCGACCCGAGACCGTCTGCTGGATTCATGTAAAGCTTAAGAAGACGTAAGGAAAAATGTGATTTCATAAAGATTTTGCTTGTGATTAGGCAAACAGCCTTCATATTATACAGGATCCAGAACTAATGAACATAGAACAGTTTTCAGTTTTCATGTTCCTTTCTCTTAATGATACTAAATCATTTGTTGGTTAGTATGTGCTTTATTTTTGTATGTGACATTTTGAACTTTTTTTATTTTAGAAGACTGACCGAAGAGAAGGTGCAGATGTTTGCAGACCCAGCACAGCCTAATATACGCTCTGCCACGGTGGTTTTAAAGGTGACTGACGGCATGTGTTTGAGATGTTAAACTGCAGATTCATTGAGTAGTAAACCAAAAGAACATATGACGAGTCATACAGATGTATTATTTCTTTCTCTTCGGATGAAGGTAGCTACAATATCATTGGGAGCCACATTACAAGAAGAAGTCCATTGTGACAACTACACAAATCCCATAGCTGAAATAGCACCACATGATGTAAAAAACAGTGGTGAGTCAAATATAATAACTGGAACATTATTATATTCTGGAACATAAGCTAGAGAGCGTGTGATTGGAGAAGGGCTGTGTATCAATCACTAATATTTACAAATGAGAAGCAGGAGTCCATTAGTGTAAACAAAGAGTTCATTATTTAATGACAGAATCCTTTCACAGCTACTGTTCTGGCTCCAATCTGACGTATTGATCAGCACTGATAACTGTTTACTTGAGCGATTATGATGTGTGTGTGTGCAGCAGTGAAACCGGCTCCTCCTGAGGGACTGAAGGTGCATGGGATCAATGCTTCATGGAGTTTTGTTCCTCCAAAAGCTAAAACTTTTTTACAGAAATATAAACAGTTTCAGATCCAGTACAGATCTGCTGCTCAGAGCTGGAAGGTGAGCATATCATATTCTCTTATGTCAACCTGTTTTTTTTCCATAATAATTTTTTTGACAATTTCTTATACATGATTTATGAAACTGTGGATTATTTTCTCTAAACTCTACATCACACATCTCTGGCAACACAGTTACACAGGGATGTCCAACACAACTAGCTTATGCATGTTCAGTCTGCTCTTAAATACTATATACAGCATATTCAGCAATAGAAACAAATGCTGGAAATAAAACCTTTCTTTCTAAAACCGTTGTGAAGGAAAGAGCTGTAAGTGTAAGTGATCAGTAAATGAATGTGGTGTTTCAGCTGGCAGTGTTTTCCAGAACTCATGAGCTGTCAGTGTCTAATGTGGAGAAAAGTGTTCAGTGTTTTGCAAAAATGTTGTTTCACAGTTGCAAATTGATAATGAGCATGCAGTTTTGCTGTCCTGGTTTTAGGATGCATTACTAGGAGAGTGTCTTGAGTATGTTTAGTCTTTAAGCGATTGTAAAACAAACTGTAATGGTTAAAGACAGAGGATGTTTAGATGATGTGCATCTGAAGGCAGATTCTGCGTAACGTGACTCTACAAGCGTTCATCACAGCAGAAATGCTTCATTCTGTCATTGTCTGTGTAGGATGTGGAAAATGATACCGTAAATAGTCAAGAAACTCAATGCAATCTGCCAGAGGACCGTTTGTACTTAAATCAGCAGTACGTGATCAGGGTGAGAGTCAGGTATCAAAAGAAAGACATGCCCAATGCTGTGTGGAGCGACTGGAGTGAAGAGTACAGCTGGACATCTGAAGTGGGTCAGACGCCCCACACACCAGGTAACACACACACACACACACACACACACTCACAAACACACACACACACACACACACTCACAAACACACACACACACACACACACACACACACACACACACACACACAATCACACACACACACACACACACGCACACACACACACACACACACACACACACACACACACACACACACACACTCTAACACTCTCATCTCTCTCTCTAGGGATCTTCCAGCTGGAATCATCTGTGGCAGGGATCACGCTCACAGGAATCACTCTGGCCATCATATTAATCTTCACCATTCTCTTCAAGTGCAAGAGAACCAAAAGGTGAGTGTGACGCTGCTGATGCCTGATGCACCTGGGAGGAGTCTTCAGCGAGTCCACAACACAAACCATAACCATAACTATAACGATAATGCTGCTAATAATAATAACAGTTACAATAACGACAATGACAACAATAGCTATAACTAGTACTATAACTGTGATAAATATAATGACAATGATAAAGATAACTGTAATACTAAGAATAACGATTTACAAAATATGAAAATAAATATAATGATAACAATAAATCTAAAGATAACTATAATCTATATAATATAATAATGCTATATGCTAATTCTAACAGTAACTAAAAAGATAACGATAACTATAATGACAATGTATGGAATGGTATTAACAGTGAGACCAAGAAGCCGTGGTTTAAAGTGAATTTATAACAGCTAAGGGGCATTGTTATAAATTTACTGTAAAGGTATGATTTTTTAAGACTGATCTTTTCAAACATATGTTAAGTAAAAAATGCCTGAATGCTCTGTAAGTGGCTTTGGATAAAGGTGTGTGCTAAATGCATTAAAATGATTTCAGTGTGGACAAAGAAGATGTCAGGTTATGTGAGAGACTGTTAGGATCTGTTATAAAGAGTGTATCCGGGCACGGAATGACAGTATTGGGCCACAGGAATGTGGCTTCTTTTCCTTTCAGGGTCCAGAAGAATGGTTCCACGTATATTCCTGATCCCTCCAAATTCTTCGGAGATCTGAACTCGAGTCACGGAGGGAATTTTACGGTGAGTCTCCCACCTCCGACAACCAGACCCGCATTGGTTTTTGTTCAGTTCTGCTTGATAACCCACGCTCTCTCCATCAGTCCTGGCTGGGGTCTGTTTTAGCGCACGAGAGCTTCATCAGAGTGGACACTGAGTTCATCAGTCCGGTCGAGGTCCTGAAGCTGCAGGACGCCCGCGAATCCCGCGTCTCTCACAGAAACAGCGGCGGCCCGCAGGATGCATGGGATGACACCGCCAAATCCTCCAACTTCTCCAACTCCACCTACTTCTTGTCCCAGAGCTCCAAGGGGCCGAGCGACGTGCTGGAGCCCTGCTCGGTGCACTCCTCGTACGGGCCAGCAGGGGGCCCCACTGACGTCACTCACCCCACTGGAGAGAAGGACACAGAGGAGCTGGAGAAGCTGAGGCAGGACACACAGAGTCCGGATTCAGGTTTCGCCGCTGGAACCGAGGACAGCATGGAGGAGATGGAGCTGCCCAGTCCTCTGGGTTTAAACCTGGCTCCCCACCTGCCTCCAGACCTGCCGGCACCACAGCCCAACAGACACCTGGATCTGCTTCTGCGGCCGAGCTGCCCCATCCCTGCATTACACCTGGACCTCCTCAACCTGGACCTGCAGAGCTCCTGCGGGCTGATCGAGCCCTCCAGCGGAGATTACATGCCAGTGAAAAACGTGCAGAATTGAAAAACTACCATCGTTCATCTTCCGAACACACATTAAGATATTTTTGAAGAAATCCGAGAGCTCTCTGATGAACGTAGCAAGGACATCGTGAACACAGTCCATGTGAAATCAGGGGTTCATACAAATTTCACGAAGCTACAAGAACTTTTTGTTCGTAAAGAAAACAAACATAACACGTGGCATGATGTTTTGTTTTGCACTTTCATTGCATGGTAAAGAGCGGCGTGAACATTCTTCTAAACATCTCCGTTTGTGTTCCACAGAAAAAAGAAAGTTTTTCAGTTGCTGGTTGCACAAACCACTTGGACTAGTTTTAAAAGTTAGTCATCTAAGTTTTTTCTTCAATACTTTTATAAAGGTAGATTTGACTCATTTGAATCCAAAACTGCTAATTGGTCAAATTAGTTCTTAAGACACAGTTTTAACGTAACAAGGGTAAAAGTAAAATTTTTGCCTGTTTATTATACTCGGCATATAGTCTTGATGTTTCCTATGGATTTCTCTAAAGAGTTAATGAAGGCTGTTGCTTCTGTGCTGGTTGATGTGCAGGTGATTCAGGGTGTTTGTGTGACGCAGAACGAGCGCAGGATCTGCGGACGAAACCAGGTGAAGCACTGCGGACCGTTTCCTGTTTTCTTTTCACTAAAATTATACCGTTCAGTTTACATGGTACGACAAAGGAAACCTAGTTATGATTTGTTTCAGACAATTTATTACATTCCTCACACTGAATATTATCATAATATAGGCCTATCATTTCTATTTATAAGATGTTTGGAAGCAGGGACATTAAGGCTAACATGAGGCAGAAACACAAAAGCAGAAGTGAAACGTTCTTTTGAGTGGCTTATCACAGTTATTGTTATTTTGTTTGTTTTTGTGTGCCATTTCACCTTGTAACTTGGATTTTTGTATTCAAATGTATGTTAAAGTGACGATGTCTGCTGTTTTGATGAATGTAAGAGACGCCAGTAGTTCTCTGCGATCGCAATTTGCTGCTAAATAACATATAGAAGCATATTTGTGTTTCTGATAGCTGACTGACTCCAGATATAGCTGTTTATTATGGGTCAGTGTTTTTTGTTGGGCATTTAACAGCATTGTTTCTCAGTGCCTCTAGAGGTGAATGAGAAGCACAACAGATAGATTTCTCCTATTTAGGTATTATAGACCTATGAATGCTATAGTGTAAAAGTATAATTGTTTTACTGCTGTGTGTCAGGTACTTTATGTGCAGTGGCTAGAAATGTGTTAAAAAAAAGGTTTGTTGCAAAACATAAATAAAATATGACAATATTGTTGCACTTCAGTGATGAATGTTTAAAGTGGTTTTGAGATGAGAAGTAGCAGTTCCTGTATGGATGGCGTTCACTGGTGGAAGGTGAGCTCTCTGCGGGGGTTTCCTGTCTGTCACTACAGGTCTGTTTGAGATGCCGTTGTGTTCTTGGAGAAACTTCAGTCAGCTTGAATCTTCTCTGTCTGGATGCCTGTGGTTCAGTGGATCCTCCGAAAGGGTTTGTAATACACAGATGCATCAGTGTTTCTCTCAGCTGCTCTGAGATTTTATTATTTCAAGATTCAAGATTATGCTGAGAATATATAACCAGCAGTGAGTCAGGTCCGCTCCATGGAGAGTGCAATTATTAAAGAAAACAACACAGAGGAAAATATACATAAATATAGATATGAAATAATGAAATAAAATTAAACAATACAAATATAAGAATAAAATGTTAAATAAAGTTTATAATTAATATAGAATAGAAAATAAAATGTGCATGAAAGGACAGTGAACTGGTTGAAAGATGCAATGTATTCTCACAGAGGTATGATTTCAGAAGTACTGAGTTTAATTAAAGTTGTAATCAAACACGTTTCATTTCCTTTAAATGGTTTAGGAACTGCTGATTTGAAGCAATGGAAATACACCAATAGCCTAATAATAGGTGATTTATCATTAGTGAAAATTCACAATGAACAGCGTGTGCATTTTAATATAAATAAAAACAACATTTCTATTGTTATATTTGTTTATTCAAATGTTTGTATCTTTTTCTCATCGTGGGAATGTCTCTCTTGGTCTGTCCTCAGTTCAGTCTCCGTGCTGTTTTAGATAATGTGGAAGAAATGCACGAACTGAAGTGATAAAATGTAACACTTGAACATAATTTTACTCACGTCCAATAATATACTCAAACCGGTCCGCTGAAGACCGTATGCTGATGGTATCCAAGAGGAGCGTCACCCGAGCACAGGTGAGACCCGACGGAGTGACGTCACGGGCGTCGCGCAGGTGAGCGCGCGTTGACTGTTTTTGAAAGACCCTTTATTCGTATTCTCACAGAATCTCAACCATGCAAACCGAGTCTGTCCACGGACTGTCCTCAGATCAGCAGAACCGGTTATTGATCCGCAGCGGATTTTCTACTGAATAAGACAAAATTAATAAATCACTGCGACTCACCGAGCGATTCCCTCAGAACAGGTGAGCTACCTGGATCCTGGTGAGAACCAGCAGAACCGGGCCCGAGAGCCGAAGCTCGCGATGGAGCTGGGGAACACATCCGGATCGGATCGGACTCTGTGAGAGAGCGCTGTGTCTGAATAAAGACTCTAGTTTGGAGGTAAATTAATGCCATAAAGATCTGCTTGCGCAGGGTAAGAGCTGTGGAAGTGTGCATGAAGACTGTAAACGTAAATCAGAATAAAATAATAATCTAAATATTGAGAAAATTACCTTTAAATTTGTCCAAATGTTCTTAGCAATGCAAATAACTAATAAAAAATGAAGTTTTTACATATTTACAGTAGAAAATGTACATTTTGACAGGATGAAGACGGATGGAGAAACTGCGGTAAATCCCCGTCTTCACTGCATAATGCTCGAGAAGTCTTATGACTAATAGCAAATGACATTTTCAACCGAATTCTAAAGAAAAGCAGTGAGGAAGTGAAAAATGCAATCAGAAGTGAATGTGGGCAGAGAGACATGAATATCTCAGCACATGACTCATCCCAACCATGCAATATGAAAGAAAAGCTGCGAATGGAAAAACCTTCTTACTGAAACAAGAAAGAGCACGAAGAGCTCCAGCGATCTTAACTAAGTGTGTGTGTGTGTGTGTGTGTGTGTGTGTGTGTGTGTGTGTGTGTGTGCAGTGTGTATCGCTCCGTTCCAGAGACCGAGATATTTCCTCTCCCCTGACCCTCACTCAAACACATGCATATTTAGATATTAATTAAAACAATATTTAGTATGTTTTTAAACCTGCTTTCTATAACAGTTGTTCCCCTCAAAAAACAAAAACAAAATCTGTACAAGCTCCCTCCCTCATGCAAACACACACACACACACACATACACAGACACACACATACACAGACACACACTCTCTCACACACACACGCACATGTACAAGTCTCAGGCAAGTTTTTCCTTGTAAACCTCATACTGTAAATCCACATTTTACACTGATATTCCTCCCTCTGTGCATCACATCTTTCACCTTTTTCATCCTGATGTAAAATCATTAAACCACTAAAACTACAGCAACTACAGAAACAGATTCAACATGTCTCTTGATTTTTGTGTCTGGTTCAGTAAAGCTTTGAGGAATAATTTGAGATGCTGGAGATCAAACACAGTTAGAGGTTTAAATCTTTATCTTTCCTTCATCTGTGTGTGTGTGTGTGTGTGTGTGTGTGTGTGTGTGTCCGTTAGGAGCGGCCATTGTCGTTCTGCAGAAAGTTAACGGAAGGACACTTGTCAGGTGACCGGTCATGACCCTGTGCCATAAGCTAGAGCTGGACCAGAATAATCTATTAATCTAATATACATTCGGAGTGTGGGCAATTTTTCATTTTGACATTTGAATGATCTCTTTTTTTTTTGGTGAACACCTGGCACCCCCAGTTAAATGGTCTTCATTGCCTCACACAGCTCCAGGGGGTGAATAAATGCGTTATAGAGCAAAAGTTATGAATAGAAATCTATATTCTTATGCTACGCTGAGTCCTACATCATTAGTGGAAGCTAGAGATCACTATTTATAACATTTTAAATAAAGATTTTTTTCTTATGAAAAATGCTATGGATGGATCAGCTTTATTTAACTTTTTTTTTTTTGGCTCATTGGCTCATAACACCCATTCACTGCCGTTATAAAGGTTGGAAGAGGCAGGACAGTTTTAAATATAACTCTGATCGGGTTCTTATGAAAGGAGAAAGTCATAGACACCTAGGATGGCTTGAGGTTGAATAAATCAAGGGCTAATTTTCATTTTTGGGAGAATTAACCCTTTAATATCAGCTGCTCCAGAGGACATGATTTTATTTTTTTTATGCATTTTATTTTTAATTATTTAGACAAAATAATCTAGAATATCAGCCATTCGGTTATCACCAACAACACAAAATATTTATTGACTTGTCATATACTCTTCCAAAACTAAAGCTTCTTTCATCATTTACTCTTGTTGATCCAAACACGATTTATATTGTTTCATGGAAACCAAAGTGGGAAATTCTGTTACAGCGGCCAGCAGTGACTGACAACATGAGGGGAAACTATAACGACGCAGATTTATTTAAGTTCTTTTCCTGTAATTTAGAGCATGTGAACTAATGAACTCTCTCTCTCTATCTCTCTCTCTATCTCTCTCTATCGCTCTCAGAATGATGCTTGTTGCAGAAAAGCAGTACTTACATTTACATTTAGTTATTTTGCAGATGCTTTTATCCAAAGTGAATTACAATTGGGGAATACATAAAGCAATTCTTCTTAAAGAGCAAAACAGACTCAGGAAGTGTTTGCGATACCAAGTTTTAGGCATTGTTCAAATGAGTACAAGTTAGAAAGGGAAGGAATAAATAAAAAGCACATTTTTTTCAGTTTTAGTATGATGTAGTGTCAAAAGAGATGAGCTTTCAGCTGTAGCTTGAAAATTGCAAGGCAAAAGAAGTTTATTTACGTATATAGCACATTTCATACAGAATGGTATTGCAAAGTGCACACAAAAGGGAGTAAAATAATCATACAAAAATAATCACAACAAAGGAATTTTATAAAACAAGGAATTTAAAAACTGATTTAAAAATAGTTAAAAAATTCATTTCAAACAGTTAAAAATAGAAAATGATTATACATAAAATATAGTGCAATCAGTTCGGACGTAGCACAGAGCTCAATCAATAAATACACAGCTAAACAGATGAGTTTTGAGTCTAGATTTAAATATGACTAATGTTTTAGCATAATAACTAAACGCAGATTCCTCTTGTTTTGATTTAAGGTGATGTACTATTTCTTCCAAAACTTTGCTATCAGGTGCTTCAAAAACAGACATAGTATCTTCTTTTTGACATTGCGACTGAATCTGTCTGACCTCTGCATAACTTGATGATGTGTTAATCGAGATCAGCAGAGTCTGCAGAAATGCTTGGTGTTAAAGATAACTCCTCCATAAATAGCACACTAGTGTTCTTGTTAATGCATCTCTTTCTGACAGAGACAGATCTAGATTCATTGGCAGCAGAGATCAGTATATCAAAGAAAATACAGAAGTGATCAGATATTGCTATGTCCTGAATAATAAGTGAAGTGACATTCAGCCAAGTATGGTGACCCATACTCAGAATTCGTGCTCTGCATTTAACCCGAAGTGCACACACACAGAGCAGTGAACACACACACACACTGTGAACACACACCCGGAGCAGTGAACACACACACACACACACACTGTGAACACACACTCAGAGCAGTGAACACACACACACACACACACACACTGTGAACACACACCCGGAGCAGTGGGCAGCCATTTATGCTGCGGCGCCCAGGGATCAGTTGGGGGTTCGATGCCTTGCTCAAGGCCACCTAAGCCGTGGTATTGAGGGTGGAAATAATAGAAATAATAATAATATTATTAAATAATAGATATAATAAATAATATTATTTTGTAATATAAATAGAAATAATAATAATAATTCCATGTTTAGGCCTATGTAATTCATATGAAACCAACGAGGGGTGTGTTTCCTGTTTGAACTCTACTTGAAAATAGAGTAGACTAATTATGGCGAAAACTTAAGTAAAGATTTATTATAAAGAATTATTATGGTTTTTTATTAAAAAGTTTATTATAAATGTATGGTTGGGTTTTTCCTACGACATTTTTTCATGAGGAAAGTGAGTCGCCAACTGGGGAGAAATGTGGATCGCCCGCTGGGGAGAGTCAGGGGTCCGCCACATGAGGAAAGAGAGTCGCCCGCTGGGGAGAGTGAGCGGTCCACCGCATGAGGAAAGTGAGTCGCCCGCTGGGGAGAGTGAGCGGTCCGCCGCATGTGGAAAGTGAGTCGCCCGCTGGAGAGAGTCAGCAGTCCGCCGCATGTGGAAAGTGAGTCGCCCGCTGGGGAGAGTGAGCGGTCCACTGCAAGAGGAAAGTGAGTCGCCCGCTGGGGAGAGTCAGCGGTCCGCCGCATGTGGAAAGTGAGTCGCCCGCTGGGGAGAGTGAGCGGTCCACCGCATGAGGAAAGTGAGTCGCCCGCTGGGGAGAGTGAGCGGTCCGCCGCATGTGGAAAGTGAGTCGCCCGCTGGGGAGAGTGAGCGGTCCACCGCATGAGGAAAGTGAGTCGCCCGCTGGGGAGAGTCAGCGGTCCGCCGCATGTGGAAAGTGAGTCGCCCGCTGGGGAGAGTGAGCGGTCCACCGCATGAGGAAAGTGAGTCGCCCGCTGGAGAGAGTCAGCAGTCCGCCGCATGTGGAAAGTGAGTCGCCCGCTGGGGAGAGTGAGCGGCCCACCGCATGAGGAAAGTGAGTCGCCCGCTGGGGAGAGTGAGCGGTCCACCGCATGAGGAAAGTGAGTCGCCCGCTGGGGAGAGTCAGCGGTCCACCGCATGAGGAAATTGAGTCGCCCGCTGGAGAGAGTCAGCGGTCCGCCGCATGTGGAAAGTGAGTCGCCCGCTGGGGAGAGTGAGCGGTCCACCGCTTGAGGAAAGTGAGTCGCCCGCTGGGGAGAGTGAGCGGTCCGCCGCATGTGGAAAGTGAGTCGCCCGCTTGGGAGAGTCAGTGATCCAGGGCGTGAGGAAAGTGAGTCACCCGCTGGGGAGAGTCAGCAGTCCGCCGCATGTGGAAAGTGAGTCGCCCGCTGGGGAGAGTGAGCGGTCCACCGCATGAGGAAAGTGAGTCGCCCGCTGGAGAGAGTCAGCAGTCCGCCGCATGTGGAAAGTGAGTCGCCCGCTGGGGAGAGTGAGCGGCCCACCGCATGAGGAAAGTGAGTCGCCCGCTGGGGAGAGTGAGCGGTCCACCGCATGAGGAAAGTGAGTCGCCCGCTGGGGAGAGTCAGCGGTCCACCGCATGAGGAAATTGAGTCGCCCGCTGGAGAGAGTCAGCGGTCCGCCGCATGTGGAAAGTGAGTCGCCCGCTGGGGAGAGTGAGCGGTCCACCGCTTGAGGAAAGTGAGTCGCCCGCTGGGGAGAGTGAGCGGTCCGCCGCATGTGGAAAGTGAGTCGCCCGCTTGGGAGAGTCAGTGATCCAGGGCGTGAGGAAAGTGAGTCGCCCGCTGGGGAGAGTCAGCGGTCCACTGCATGAGGAAAGTGAGTCGCCCGCTGGGGAGAGTGAGCGGTCCACCGCATGAGGAAAGTGAGTCGCCCGCTGGGGAGAGTGAGCGGTCCACCGCATGAGGAAAGTGAGTCGCCCGCTGGGGAGAGTCAGTGATCCAGGGCGTGAGGAAAGTGAGTCGCCCGCTGGGGAGAGTCAGTGATCCAGGGCGTGAGGAAAGTGAGTCGCCCGCTGGGGAGAGTCAGTGATCCAGGGCGTGAGGAAAGTGAGTCGCCCGCTGGGGAGAGTCAGCGGTCCGGGGCGTGAGGTAAAGTGAGTCTCCCGCTGGGGAGAGTCAGTGATCCAGGGCGTGAGGAAAGTGATTCGCCTGCTGGGGACAGTCAGCGGTCCCCCGCATGAGGAAAGTGATTCGCCCGCTGGGGAGAGTAAGCGGTCCGCTGCGTGAGGAAAGTGAGCCACCCGCTGGGGAGAGTCAGTGATCAAGGGCGTAAAGTGAGTCGCCTGCTGGGGAGAGTCAGTGATCCAGGGCTTGAAGAAAGTGAGTCGCCCACTGGGGAGAGTCAGCGGTCCGGGGCGTGAGGTAAGTGAGTCGCCCGCTTGAGATAGTCAGCAGTCCGCTGCGTGAGGAAAGTGAGTCACCCGCTGGGGACAGTCAGCGGTCTGCCGCGTGAGGAAAGTGAGTCGCCCGCTGGGGAGAGTCAGAGGTCCGCCGCTTGAGGGAAAGTGATTTGCCTGCTGGGGAGAGTCAGCAGTCCGGGGCGTGAGGAAAGTGAGTCGCCCGCTGGGGAGAGTCAGCGGTCCAGGGCGTGAGGAAAGTGAGTCGCCTGCTGGGGAGAGTCAGCGGTCCGGTGCGTGAGAAAAGTGATTTGTACGCTGGGGAGAGTCAGCAGTCTGCCGCATGAGGAAAGTGAGTCGCCCGCTGGGGAGAGTCAGTGATCCAGGGCGTGAGGAAAGTGAGTCGCCCGCTGGGGAGAGTCAGTGATCCAGGGCGTGAGGAAAGTGAGTCGCCCGCTGGGGAGAGTCAGTGATCCAGGGCGTGAGGAAAGTGAGTCGCCCGCTGGGGAGAGTCAGCGGTCCGGGGCGTGAGGTAAGTGAGTCTCCCGCTGGGGAGAGTCAGCGATCCAGGGCGTGAGGAAAGTGATTCGCCTGCTGGGGAGAGTCAGCGGTCCCCCGCATGAGGAAAGTGATTCGCCCGCTGGGGAGAGTAAGCGGTCCGGGGCGTGAGGTAAGTGAGTCACCCGCTGGAGAGAGTCAGCAGTCCGCTGCGTGAGGAAAGTGACCCACCCGCTGGGGAGAGTCAGTGATCAAGGGCGTAAAGTGAGTCGCCTGCTGGGGAGAGTCAGTGATCCAGGGCTTGAGGAAAGTGAGTCGCCCGCTGGGGAGAGTCAGCGGTCCGGGGCGTGAGGTAAGTGAGTCGCCCGCTTGAGATAGTCAGCAGTCCGCTGCGTGAGGAAAGTGAGTCACCCGCTGGGGACGGTCAGCGGTCTGCCGCGTGAGGAAAGTGAGTCGCCCGCTGGGGAGAGTCAGCGGTCCGCAGCATGTGGAAAGTGAGTCACCCGCTGGGCGACTCACTTTCCCGCTGGGGAGAGTGAGTGGTCCGGGGCGTGAGGAAAGTGAGTCGCCCGCTGGGGAGAGTGAGTGATCCAGGGCGTGAGGAAAGTGAGTCGCCCGCTGGGGAGAGTCAGTGATCCAGGGCGTGAGGAAAGTGAGTCGCCCGCTGGGGAGAGTGAGTGGTCCGGGGCGTGAGGAAAGTGATTCGCCCGCTGGGGAGAGTGAGTGGTCCGGGGCGTGAGGAAAGTGATTCGCCCGCTGGGGAGAGTGAGTGGTCCGGGGCGTGAGGAAAGTGAGTCGCCCGCTGGGGAGAGTGAGTGGTCCGGGG
The DNA here is from genome assembly GCF_023724105.1 of Carassius gibelio. Classification (NCBI taxonomy): domain Eukaryota; kingdom Metazoa; phylum Chordata; class Actinopteri; order Cypriniformes; family Cyprinidae; genus Carassius; species Carassius gibelio. Next base: position 29,547,712 of record NC_068401.1, on the reverse strand, counting down.
CGTGAGGAAAGTGAGTCGCCCGCTGGGGAGAGTCAGCAGTCCGCTGCGTGAGGAAAGTGAGTCGCCCGCTGGAGAGAGTCAGCGGTCCGCCGCATGTGGAAAGTGAGTCGCCCGCTGGGGAGAGTCAGCGGTCCGCCGCATGAGGAAAGTGAGTCGCCCGCTGGGGAGAGTCAGGGGTCCGCCACATGAGGAAAGAGAGTCGCCCGCTGGGGAGAGTGAGCGGTCCACTGCAAGAGGAAAGTGAGTCGCCCGCTGGGGAGAGTCAGCGGTCCGCCGCATGTGGAAAGTGAGTCGCCCGCTGGGGAGAGTGAGCGGTCCACCGCATGAGGAAAGTGAGTCGCCCGCTGGGGAGAGTGAGCGGTCCGCCGCATGTGGAAAGTGAGTCGCCCGCTGGGGAGAGTGAGCGGTCCACCGCATGAGGAAAGTGAGTCGCCCGCTGGGGAGAGTCAGCGGTCCGCCGCATGTGGAAAGTGAGTCGCCCGCTGGGGAGAGTGAGGGGTCCGCCACATGAGGAAAGAGAGTCGCCCGCTGGGGAGAGTGAGCGGTCCGCCGCATGTGGAAAGTGAGTCGCCCGCTGGGGAGAGTGAGCGGCCCACCGCATGAGGAAAGTGAGTCGCCCGCTGGGGAGAGTGAGCGGTCCACCGCATGAGGAAAGTGAGTCGCCCGCTGGGGAGAGTCAGCGGTCCACCGCATGAGGAAATTGAGTCGCCCGCTGGAGAGAGTCAGCGGTCCGCCGCATGTGGAAAGTGAGTCGCCCGCTGGGGAGAGTGAGCGGTCCACCGCTTGAGGAAAGTGAGTCGCCCGCTGGGGAGAGTGAGCGGTCCGCCGCATGTGGAAAGTGAGTCGCCCGCTTGGGAGAGTCAGTGATCCAGGGCGTGAGGAAAGTGAGTCGCCCGCTGGGGAGAGTCAGCAGTCCGCCGCATGTGGAAAGTGAGTCGCCCGCTGGGGAGAGTGAGCGGTCCACCGCATGAGGAAAGTGAGTCGCCCGCTGGAGAGAGTCAGCAGTCCGCCGCATGTGGAAAGTGAGTCGCCCGCTGGGGAGAGTGAGCGGCCCACCGCATGAGGAAAGTGAGTCGCCCGCTGGGGAGAGTGAGCGGTCCACCGCATGAGGAAAGTGAGTCGCCCGCTGGGGAGAGTCAGCGGTCCACCGCATGAGGAAATTGAGTCGCCCGCTGGAGAGAGTCAGCGGTCCGCCGCATGTGGAAAGTGAGTCGCCCGCTGGGGAGAGTGAGCGGTCCACCGCTTGAGGAAAGTGAGTCGCCCGCTGGGGAGAGTGAGCGGTCCGCCGCATGTGGAAAGTGAGTCGCCCGCTTGGGAGAGTCAGTGATCCAGGGCGTGAGGAAAGTGAGTCGCCCGCTGGGGAGAGTCAGCGGTCCACTGCATGAGGAAAGTGAGTCGCCCGCTGGGGAGAGTGAGCGGTCCACCGCATGAGGAAAGTGAGTCGCCCGCTGGGGAGAGTGAGCGGTCCACCGCATGAGGAAAGTGAGTCGCCCGCTGGGGAGAGTCAGTGATCCAGGGCGTGAGGAAAGTGAGTCGCCCGCTGGGGAGAGTCAGTGATCCAGGGCGTGAGGAAAGTGAGTCGCCCGCTGGGGAGAGTCAGTGATCCAGGGCGTGAGGAAAGTGAGTCGCCCGCTGGGGAGAGTCAGCGGTCCGGGGCGTGAGGTAAAGTGAGTCTCCCGCTGGGGAGAGTCAGTGATCCAGGGCGTGAGAAAAGTGATTCGCCTGCTGGGGACAGTCAGCGGTCCCCCGCATGAGGAAAGTGATTCGCCCGCTGGGGAGAGTAAGCGGTCCGCTGCGTGAGGAAAGTGAGCCACCCGCTGGGGAGAGTCAGTGATCAAGGGCGTAAAGTGAGTCGCCTGCTGGGGAGAGTCAGTGATCCAGGGCTTGAAGAAAGTGAGTCGCCCACTGGGGAGAGTCAGCGGTCCGGGGCGTGAGGTAAGTGAGTCGCCCGCTTGAGATAGTCAGCAGTCCGCTGCGTGAGGAAAGTGAGTCACCCGCTGGGGACAGTCAGCGGTCTGCCGCGTGAGGAAAGTGAGTCGCCCGCTGGGGAGAGTCAGAGGTCCGCCGCTTGAGGGAAAGTGATTTGCCTGCTGGGGAGAGTCAGCAGTCCGGGGCGTGAGGAAAGTGAGTCGCCCGCTGGGGAGAGTCAGCGGTCCAGGGCGTGAGGAAAGTGAGTCGCCTGCTGGGGAGAGTCAGCGGTCCGGTGCGTGAGAAAAGTGATTTGTACGCTGGGGAGAGTCAGCAGTCTGCCGCATGAGGAAAGTGAGTCGCCCGCTGGGGAGAGTCAGTGATCCAGGGCGTGAGGAAAGTGAGTCGCCCGCTGGGGAGAGTCAGTGATCCAGGGCGTGAGGAAAGTGAGTCGCCCGCTGGGGAGAGTCAGCGGTCCGGGGCGTGAGGTAAGTGAGTCTCCCGCTGGGGAGAGTCAGCGATCCAGGGCGTGAGGAAAGTGATTCGCCTGCTGGGGAGAGTCAGCGGTCCCCCGCATGAGGAAAGTGATTCGCCCGCTGGGGAGAGTAAGCGGTCCGGGGCGTGAGGTAAGTGAGTCACCCGCTGGAGAGAGTCAGCAGTCCGCTGTGTGAGGAAAGTGACCCACCCGCTGGGGAGAGTCAGTGATCAAGGGCGTAAAGTGAGTCGCCTGCTGGGGAGAGTCAGTGATCCAGGGCTTGAGGAAAGTGAGTCGCCCGCTGGGGAGAGTCAGCGGTCCGGGGCGTGAGGTAAGTGAGTCGCCCGCTTGAGATAGTCAGCAGTCCGCTGCGTGAGGAAAGTGAGTCACCCGCTGGGGACGGTCAGCGGTCTGCCGCGTGAGGAAAGTGAGTCGCCCGCTGGGGAGAGTCAGCGGTCCGCAGCATGTGGAAAGTGAGTCACCCGCTGGGCGACTCACTTTCCCGCTGGGGAGAGTGAGTGGTCCGGGGCGTGAGGAAAGTGAGTCGCCCGCTGGGGAGAGTGAGTGATCCAGGGCGTGAGGAAAGTGAGTCGCCCGCTGGGGAGAGTCAGTGATCCAGGGCGTGAGGAAAGTGAGTCGCCCGCTGGGGAGAGTGAGTGGTCCGGGGCGTGAGGAAAGTGATTCGCCCGCTGGGGAGAGTGAGTGGTCCGGGGCGTGAGGAAAGTGATTCGCCCGCTGGGGAGAGTGAGTGGTCCGGGGCGTGAGGAAAGTGAGTCGCCCGCTGGGGAGAGTGAGTGGTCCGGGGCGTGAGGAAAGTGAGTCGCCCGCTGGGGAGAGTCAGCAGTCCGCTGCGTGAGGAAAGTGAGTCGCCCGCTGGAGAGAGTCAGCGGTCCGCCGCATGTGGAAAGTGAGTCGCCCGCTGGGGAGAGTCAGCGGTCCGCCGCATGAGGAAAGTGAGTCGCCCGCTGGGGAGAGTCAGCGGTCCGCCGCATGAGGAAAGTGAGTCGCCCGCTGGGGAGAGTCAGCAGTCCGCCGCATGAGGAAAGTGAGTCGCCCGCTGGAGAGAGTCTGCCGCGTGAGGAAAGTGAGTCGCCCGCTGGGGAGAGTCAGAGGTCCGCCGCTTGAGGGAAAGTGATTTGCCTGCTGGGGAGAGTCAGCAGTCCGGGGCGTGAGGAAAGTGAGTCGCCCGCTGGGGAGAGTCAGCGGTCCAGGGCGTGAGGAAAGTGAGTCGCCTGCTGGGGAGAGTCAGCGGTCCGGTGCGTGAGAAAAGTGATTTGTACGCTGGGGAGAGTCAGCAGTCTGCCGCATGAGGAAAGTGAGTCGCCCACTGGGGAGAGTCAGTGATCCAGGGCGTGAGGAAAGTGAGTCGCCCGCTGGGGAGAGTCAGTGATCCAGGGCGTGAGGAAAGTGAGTCGCCCGCTGGGGAGAGTCAGTGATCCAGGGCGTGAGGAAAGTGAGTCGCCCGCTGGGGAGAGTCAGCGGTCCGGGGCGTGAGGTAAGTGAGTCTCCCGCTGGGGAGAGTCAGCGATCCAGGGCGTGAGGAAAGTGATTCGCCTGCTGGGGAGAGTCAGCGGTCCCCCGCATGAGGAAAGTGATTCGCCCGCTGGGGAGAGTAAGCGGTCCGGGGCGTGAGGTAAGTGAGTCACCCGCTGGAGAGAGTCAGCAGTCCGCTGCGTGAGGAAAGTGACCCACCCGCTGGGGAGAGTCAGTGATCAAGGGCGTAAAGTGAGTCGCCTGCTGGGGAGAGTCAGTGATCCAGGGCTTGAGGAAAGTGAGTCGCCCGCTGGGGAGAGTCAGCGGTCCGGGGCGTGAGGGGTGTGAGTCGCCCGCTTGAGATAGTCAGCAGTCCGCTGCGTGAGGAAAGTGAGTCACCCGCTGGGGACGGTCAGCGGTCTGCCGCGTGAGGAAAGTGAGTCGCCCGCTGGGGAGAGTCAGCGGTCCGCAGCATGTGGAAAGTGAGTCACCCGCTGGGCGACTCACTTTCCCGCTGGGGAGAGTGAGTGGTCCGGGGCGTGAGGAAAGTGAGTCGCCCGCTGGGGAGAGTGAGTGATCCGGGGCGTGAGGAAAGTGATTCGCCCGCTGGGGAGAGTGAGTGGTCCGGGGCGTGAGGAAAGTGAGTTGCCCGCTGGGGAGAGTGAGTGGTCCGGGGCGTGAGGAAAGTGAGTCGCCCGCTGGGGAGAGTCAGCAGTCCGCTGCGTGAGGAAAGTGAGTCGCCCGCTGGAGAGAGTCAGCGGTCCGCCGCATGTGGAAAGTGAGTCGCCCGCTGGGGAGAGTCAGCGGTCCGCCGCATGAGGAAAGTGAGTCGCCCGCTGGGGAGAGTCAGCGGTCCGCCGCATGTGGAAAGTGAGTCGCCCGCTGGGGAGAGTCAGCGGTCCGCCGCATGAGGAAAGTGAGTCGCCCGCTGGGGAGAGTCAGCAGTCCGCCGCATGAGGAAAGTGAATCGCCCGCTGTGGAGAGTCAGAAGTCCGCCGCATGTGGAAAGTGAATCGCCCGCTGTGGAGAGTCAGCAGTCCGCCGCATGTGGAAAGTGAGTCGCCCGCTGGGGAGAGTCAGCGGTCCGGGGCATGAGGGGTGTGAGTAGCCCGCTGGGGAGAGTCAGCAGTCCGCCGCATGTGGAAAGTGAGTCGCCCGCTGGAGAGAGTCAACAGTCCGCCGCATGAGGAAAGTGAATCGCCCGCTGTGGAGAGTCAGCAGTCCGCCGCATGTGGAAAGTGAGTCGCCCGCTGGGGAGAGTCAGCGGTCCGGGGCGTGAGGGGTGTGAGTCGCCCGCTGGGGAGAGTCAGCGGTCCGCCGCATGTGGAAAGTGAGTCGCCCGCTGGGGAGAGTAAGCGGTCCGCTGCGTGAGGAAAGTGAGCCACCCGCTGGGGAGAGTCAGTGATCAAGGGCGTAAAGTGAGTCGCCTGCTGGGGAGAGTCAGTGATCCAGGGCTTGAAGAAAGTGAGTCGCCCACTGGGGAGAGTCAGCGGTCCGGGGCGTGAGGTAAGTGAGTCGCCCGCTTGAGATAGTCAGCAGTCCGCTGCGTGAGGAAAGTGAGTCACCCGCTGGGGACAGTCAGCGGTCTGCCGCGTGAGGAAAGTGAGTCGCCCGCTGGGGAGAGTCAGAGGTCCGCCGCTTGAGGGAAAGTGATTTGCCTGCTGGGGAGAGTCAGCGGTCCAGGGCGTGAGGAAAGTGAGTCGCCTGCTGGGGAGAGTCAGCGGTCCGGTGCGTGAGAAAAGTGATTTGTACGCTGGGGAGAGTCAGCAGTCTGCCGCATGAGGAAAGTGAGTCGCCCGCTGGGGAGAGTCAGTGATCCAGGGCGTGAGGAAAGTGAGTCGCCCGCTGGGGAGAGTCAGTGATCCAGGGCGTGAGGAAAGTGAGTCGCCCGCTGGGGAGAGTCAGTGATCCAGGGCGTGAGGAAAGTGAGTCGCCCGCTGGGGAGAGTCAGCGGTCCGGGGCGTGAGGTAAGTGAGTCTCCCGCTGGGGAGAGTCAGCGATCCAGGGCGTGAGGAAAGTGATTCGCCTGCTGGGGAGAGTCAGCGGTCCCCCGCATGAGGAAAGTGATTCGCCCGCTGGGGAGAGTAAGCGGTCCGGGGCGTGAGGTAAGTGAGTCACCCGCTGGAGAGAGTCAGCAGTCCGCTGCGTGAGGAAAGTGACCCACCCGCTGGGGAGAGTCAGTGATCAAGGGCGTAAAGTGAGTCGCCTGCTGGGGAGAGTCAGTGATCCAGGGCTTGAGGAAAGTGAGTCGCCCGCTGGGGAGAGTCAGCGGTCCGGGGCGTGAGGGGTGTGAGTCGCCCGCTTGAGATAGTCAGCAGTCCGCTGCGTGAGGAAAGTGAGTCACCCGCTGGGGACGGTCAGCGGTCTGCCGCGTGAGGAAAGTGAGTCGCCCGCTGGGGAGAGTCAGCGGTCCGCAGCATGTGGAAAGTGAGTCACCCGCTGGGCGACTCACTTTCCCGCTGGGGAGAGTGAGTGGTCCGGGGCGTGAGGAAAGTGAGTCGCCCGCTGGGGAGAGTGAGTGATCCAGGGCGTGAGGAAAGTGAGTCGCCCGCTGGGGAGAGTCAGTGATCCAGGGCGTGAGGAAAGTGAGTCGCCCGCTGGGGAGAGTGAGTGGTCCGGGGCGTGAGGAAAGTGATTCGCCCGCTGGGGAGAGTGAGTGGTCCGGGGCGTGAGGAAAGTGATTCGCCCGCTGGGGAGAGTGAGTGGTCCGGGGCGTGAGGAAAGTGAGTCGCCCGCTGGGGAGAGTGAGTGGTCCGGGGCGTGAGGAAAGTGAGTCGCCCGCTGGGGAGAGTCAGCAGTCCGCTGCGTGAGGAAAGTGAGTCGCCCGCTGGAGAGAGTCAGCGGTCCGCCGCATGTGGAAAGTGAGTCGCCCGCTGGGGAGAGTCAGCGGTCCGCCGCATGAGGAAAGTGAGTCGCCCGCTGGGGAGAGTCAGCGGTCCGCCGCATGAGGAAAGTGAGTCGCCCGCTGGGGAGAGTCAGCAGTCCGCCGCATGAGGAAAGTGAGTCGCCCGCTGGAGAGAGTCAGCGGTCCGCCGCATGTGGAAAGTGAGTCGCCCGCTGGGGAGAGTAAGCGGTCCGCTGCGTGAGGAAAGTGAGCCACCCGCTGGGGAGAGTCAGTGATCAAGGGCGTAAAGTGAGTCGCCTGCTGGGGAGAGTCAGTGATCCAGGGCTTGAAGAAAGTGAGTCGCCCACTGGGGAGAGTCAGCGGTCCGGGGCGTGAGGTAAGTGAGTCGCCCGCTTGAGATAGTCAGCAGTCCGCTGCGTGAGGAAAGTGAGTCACCCGCTGGGGACAGTCAGCGGTCTGCCGCGTGAGGAAAGTGAGTCGCCCGCTGGGGAGAGTCAGAGGTCCGCCGCTTGAGGGAAAGTGATTTGCCTGCTGGGGAGAGTCAGCAGTCCGGGGCGTGAGGAAAGTGAGTCGCCCGCTGGGGAGAGTCAGCGGTCCAGGGCGTGAGGAAAGTGAGTCGCCTGCTGGGGAGAGTCAGCGGTCCGGTGCGTGAGAAAAGTGATTTGTACGCTGGGGAGAGTCAGCAGTCTGCCGCATGAGGAAAGTGAGTCGCCCGCTGGGGAGAGTCAGTGATCCAGGGCGTGAGGAAAGTGAGTCGCCCGCTGGGGAGAGTCAGTGATCCAGGGCGTGAGGAAAGTGAGTCGCCCGCTGGGGAGAGTCAGTGATCCAGGGCGTGAGGAAAGTGAGTCGCCCGCTGGGGAGAGTCAGCGGTCCGGGGCGTGAGGTAAGTGAGTCTCCCGCTGGGGAGAGTCAGCGATCCAGGGCGTGAGGAAAGTGATTCGCCTGCTGGGGAGAGTCAGCGGTCCCCCGCATGAGGAAAGTGATTCGCCCGCTGGGGAGAGTAAGCGGTCCGGGGCGTGAGGTAAGTGAGTCACCCGCTGGAGAGAGTCAGCAGTCCGCTGCGTGAGGAAAGTGACCCACCCGCTGGGGAGAGTCAGTGATCAAGGGCGTAAAGTGAGTCGCCTGCTGGGGAGAGTCAGTGATCCAGGGCTTGAGGAAAGTGAGTCGCCCGCTGGGGAGAGTCAGCGGTCCGGGGCGTGAGGTAAGTGAGTCGCCCGCTTGAGATAGTCAGCAGTCCGCTGCGTGAGGAAAGTGAGTCACCCGCTGGGGACGGTCAGCGGTCTGCCGCGTGAGGAAAGTGAGTCGCCCGCTGGGGAGAGTCAGCGGTCCGCAGCATGTGGAAAGTGAGTCACCCGCTGGGCGACTCACTTTCCCGCTGGGGAGAGTCAGCGGTCCGCCGCATGAGGAAAGTGAGTCGCCCGCTGGGGAGAGTCAGCGGTCCGCCGCATGTGGAAAGTGAGTCGCCCGCTGGGGAGAGTCAGCGGTCCGCCGCATGAGGAAAGTGAGTCGCCCGCTGGGGAGAGTCAGCAGTCCGCCGCATGAGGAAAGTGAATCGCCCGCTGTGGAGAGTCAGCAGTCCGCCGCATGTGGAAAGTGAATCGCCCACTGTGGAGAGTCAGCAGTCCGCCGCATGTGGAAAGTGAGTCGCCCGCTGGGGAGAGTCAGCGGTCCGGGGCGTGAGGGGTGTGAGTAGCCCGCTGGGGAGAGTCAGCAGTCCGCCGTATGTGGAAAGTGAGTCGCCCGCTGGAGAGAGTCAACAGTCCGCCGCATGAGGAAAGTGAATCGCCCGCTGTGGAGAGTCAGCAGTCCGCCGCATGTGGAAAGTGAGTCGCCCGCTGGGGAGAGTCAGCGGTCCGGGGCGTGAGGGGTGTGAGTCGCCCGCTGGGGAGAGTCAGCAGTCCGCCGCATGTGGAAAGTGAGTCGCCCGCTGGGCAGAGTCAGCGGTCCGGGGCGTGAGGGGTGTGAGTCGCCCGCTGGGGAGAGTCAGCAGTCCGCCGCATGAGGAAAGTGAGTCGCCCGCTGGGGAGAGTCACTGTTCTGTTTTTTTTTTTTTTTTTGATTAGATAAATTCAACTCAAATTATTTTATATACATTTATAAATCTTACTGGTCCCAAACTGTGGATGGTGTGGTAACAATAGGCAATAAGGTACGCCCTTCAGCAGTGATTTATTCATGATACATCACAGTGGCGAGTATTCTTGCTTACATACATAAACACACACACGCACACACACACACACATTTATAAAATCAGCACAGTATAACAAGGCAGTGGAAAGTCCCCAGATGGATGTGAAACCATGTGTGTGTTATAGTTCTAATTTGAGGCTGGTTTTGTGCTGATAGAAGAATGTGGGTTGAGAGGTTAGAGATCACTGGGCTCTGTATTACAGCAAACACAAATAAACCGAGAGAGCAGGGTCAGAGGACCACGCTCTGATTTCATGTGATTATGTTTGGTTCCTCTGCTGTCTGAAGGAGAAGCCGCTCACAGCTGAAGCTCCTGCTGATTCATTCTGCAGCAACAAGCCTTGGGGGTTTTCCAGAGTTTGGGAGCGTCTGAGGAATCACTGCTTGAAGTGGAGGAGGATGAGCGAGGAGGGGGAGGAGAGATAAACTGTGTGTGTGAGTGTGTGTGTTGAAGCGTGCTTGATTAATCATGCCAGTGAAGCACTAACAGAGAGTGTTTGTTATAGAACATGTCAGATGTGAATGAACATGTTCATCTTCAGCTCAGGCTCCTGAGGATCTTCGTCTCAGTGAAGGTCAGTGTAAACACACGTCACGTGACCTCCAGCGCTCATGTGTTCTGGGTGGTTCCTAGATGCTTTCTGGGACACTGAGTCGTTTAGCTCATTATTATGAGATGACATACACTGTATAAAATGCAAATCTGTAAATAAAACAACTTTGATTTCAGACTGTGTTACTTGACATTTCTTTGTAACTTGTGACATTCACTAGCACTTCGAGTGAAAACGGTTTAAAGTCCTACACCACATTTTTTCACTGTATACTAAAAATATGTGTCCCTGCAGCACAGAAGCAGCCATCAGTAGCACTGACGTATATTTAGACACGGGTCACAATTATACATTTTTCTTTTATGCTAAAAATCATTCGGATATTAAGTAAAGATCATGTTCCATGAAAATATTTAGTAAATCTCCATACCATAAATATATCAAAACTTAATGTTTGATTAGTAATATGCATTGCTAAGAACTTCATCTGAACAACTTTAAAGATGATTTTTTGCTCCCTCAGATTCCAGATTTTCAAATAGTTGTATCTCAGACAAATATTGTCCTCCTCACAAACCACACATCAATGGAGAGATGATTTATTCAGCTTTCAGATGATGTATGAGTCTCAGTTTATCTCAAAAACTGTACAGTAAAACTAAACTATATAGTAAATTTAAATTGCATGATTTCTTGTACTTTTGCAACATTTAACTGTATTATTGTTCAGGAAAATCTGATAAATGTGATCATAAGGCATGAAAATATTAAGACATTATAAACAACTAACATAATTTGTTTATTATGGATGGTTGCTAGGGTGTTCTGGTGGTTGCTAGGGTATTGCTGTATTGTAGGATTGTTGGTACATGGTTGCTAGAGGATTGCATGGTTCTTTATAGAGAAAACCTGTTCTTCAGACTAAGATCTATTGTTCTCTCAAGAATGACTGACAGGTTCTTTGGGGAACCAACGGTTGTTTATTCCAGGGATGTAGCACACTCATGATCTGAAGAATCCTTCAGGAGAGAATCAAACACATTTCTTTTCATTAACTGGCTGGGGTTTCCTCGGCATGGCATCATCATCATCCATGGCATGTGTTGTTTACAGCAGACTGCAGCCAGTACATATATTAAGCTGGACTGAAGTGCTCCTCCATACACTGCTGCGTTTGGCCCGATTTATCTGCATCAAACCACGGCTGTAACCTGCGGATTCAGCATCTGTGAGCGAGCAACACGAGGAGGGAGGCGGGAGAGAGAGAATAAAGCCTGTTTCCCGAGGAAACTCCTCCTAATGTAAGACAGAAGGAGCTCGAGGACGCAGCGGTGAGTCTCAGCTTTACATTTCTTCTGGACTTCTCCAGTGTTTGTGTGAGATCTTCAGTCCGACAGCAGTGTGGCTGCACGAGTCAGGAGAGGGTTTTCATCTCATCTGTTTGGACAGAGATATAGAAGTGTGTGAGGGTTGTTTGATGAGATTGATAACTCGTGTGAGGACGTGGCTCTTGCTCTCTCTCGCTCTCTTTCTCTCTCATCTGGTTTTCATAAGAGCAGCTGCTGGTCTCAATGAATCATTCACGTTTACAGACTGCTCTTTAAAAGAAATGTTACAGACTGCAAAGAATAAAGTGTTGTGTAGAGAGAACGACAGAGATGATGCTAAAGACACTTCTAAGAGTGAATAATAATGTGTTGAAGTAACTCTGAAGAAGAGAAAGAAAGAAAGCAAGCAGCTCTTTTCCACGTGTGGTCGAGCCATGGATGATGAGATCCATAAATGTCACTTTTTATAACAGTTTTTAAGCTTGTTCTTGTTCTGGAGATTTCATCACTGACACACATTTAACCCCAGGCTCCTGCTGCATGATGGAAAACATCTCTCAGATGGGTTTTATATGACAGGGCGGTTTATAATTTAATAATGTTCAGACTGGCAGCATTTTGTGGATGTTAAGATCATTCTTTCTTGAGTTTATACACGGATCACACACAGCGCTGTGCATGTTCATGTGTCTATTGCCATGATCAGATCGGGTGTGAACACAACTCAAACTGAATTAAGATCACGATCACTGGTATTGAACTAAACTGAATCAATATTGAACACGAAGAACAGATGACATGGCTGTCTTTAGCAGAACTGCTTATAGCTGAACTTCACACTTGATCTGAACTGAACTCACACTGTTTCACACCACAGTCTGAACAGTGTCCAGTTTCTGATCCGGTTCTTTTCCTGTTTGTCACTAGCTGTGTTTTCATGCAAATTTTGGGATATTGCTTAAAAAAAACATTTTATGGAATTGCCAAGATATACATACAATCTTTAAATGTGCATAAAAAACTTGAGGCAGATACATTGTGGGATGGAAACAAAGCTTTATCTGCAAAATTTTATTTGTAGAGCGCTTTTGACGGTGCAAATCATTGCAAAGCAGTTTTACAGAAAATGTACGTTTCTTTTTTAAAGTTTCAATTATTGTTGTGTTTTACAAAAAGTCAAAGTCTGGGAATTAGCATATGGTTTTCCAGATTTGGTGTGCTTCTGCTGTTTGAGTGTCAGCTTTCAGAAACTGTGTGACAAGGAAATATTGTGTGTGTAAGCAGTTTTAGAGATTTACAGAGAGAGAGCGTTCTTCACTGTGCTCCTGGTGTGCAGGTGTCGTGATGTTGGCTGTGTTTCTGCTGCTGTTGGCCTCCGTGGCATCCGTCCCGTCTCCCTCCAGACCCACACCCAAATACTGCCGCAGGTGCTGCGATCACCTGGACCCGCCCCTGAGCCCCGCCCCCCAGCCTGCAGCCAATCACACGCCAGAGATCCGCACCATCATTAACATGACCATCCTCAAAGGTGACACTTCACACACTCTCTGCGCAGGCTTTGGGACTATTATTAAAGTAGATTCTATATAGTATGACTGTATTCCAGACAGTGTTGCTAACATGTTTACATTATTCAACCTAAATTTGTTACCTGCTGGAAAATAAAGAACCCTGATTTCATATTTGACTCTGGCGAAACAACAACACTCTACCAAAGTTTATTGTTCTCGGGCAGCATTAAAAATATATGAATAATATTATAGATTTGGATGTTTAGGGTGTCCATGTTTCATCTGTGTAATTTGACTAGATTCTACAGTGGCAGATGAGTTATTACTATAATACTGTAGAGTTTGATGGACACAGCCTGTCTGAGTCTATTCTGCTGTTGTAATTCTACACAGTTAATTATTTGGTTGAAGTTCCAGCATTTGTTTTTTCATCGCTGTGTCCCAGATTAGTTCAGAACTGCAGCTCTAGAGGAACAAACGAAGAAGCAAAAAGAGAAAAACATGACTTCTGTTCTTCAGTAATGTACACTCTTCACCCTCCGTGGTCAAATCCATTACAGTTCAGAGAGATTCCTGGAACTGACCACAAGAGGCTTTCCATTGGACGCTGTGAGGTCATGTGACCACCGTTTATTTCCTTTGAGCTGTATAAGGGGTAATTTAGCTGTCGACGGACAGAAACCACTGCTCACTGGAAAGCATTTTAGTCTACAAATAAACTAAAAGACAAAATACAGACAAAACAGAAACTAGATTTTCACTTTCTGATGGAAATGTGAGTAGTGCTTCAGAGCAAAATGTGCACTTTCTAGAAAGTCATGCGTCCGGTCGTTCAGGAAACATGGGTTTGATGACATCACTGTAAGTGCTTGTGAACACTGACTAGCGCTAGTTACTGACACGTTACGTACAGAGTAAACCACTTCCTGTTTGACTTTTTGCTGGAACCAAAAATGGTTATTCTACTGCATCGCTGTGAAGAATTTTAAACACCTTTATTTTTAAGAAAAAACCCCCCCCAGAAGTTATATTTTTGGCAACTGTAAAGTGAGATGACTAATCGTTAGTCTGCCCTGATCTCTCTGAACACAGAGACAGGAGAGCTGAAGTGGCGTTACTTGATTAGAGTCTGATTACACGAGTCACACTACATGATGTGTCACCCCCATCACTGATGATTGTTGACAGGGGATAAAGGAGAGCGAGGGGACCGAGGGACGCCTGGTAAAGCCGGAGTGGACGGACCCCCTGGACTCAGAGGAGAGACGGGGCCCAAAGGCAGTAAAGGAGACACCGGGGTCCCCGGAGACCCCTGCAAGGTCCAGCAGTCGTCCTTCTCCGTGGGCCGACGCAAAGCTCTGCACAGCGCTGATCACTACCAGGCTCTGGTCTTCGACACGATCTTCGTCAACCTGGGCGAACACTTCAACATGTTCAAGGGGAAGTTCTACTGCTCCGTCCCGGGAGTCTATTTCTTCAACGTGAACATTCACACCTGGAACTTCAAGGAGACGTACCTGCACCTGATGCACAACGAGCGTCCGCAGGTGATCCTGTACACGCAGCCCAGCGAGCGCTCCATCATGCAGAGCCAGAGCGTCATGCTGTCGCTGGAGCTCAACGATGAGGTCTGGGTGCGGCTCTACAAGCGCCAGAGAGACAACGCCATCTACAGCGACGACGTGGACGTCTACATCACCTTCAACGGACACCTGGTGGCTCCTCGAGTCTAGGACGAGGAACCTGACGTGCACAGAGTGTGTGGAGGAGCAGACACACTGCACAAAAAACCTGATCTTAGTATTTTTTTGTTTCTAGTCAAAAAAATTTTTAAATCTTCAATTAGATTTTCACTTACCCCACACTCTTAAAAGGTTCTTCACAGCAATGCAACAGAAGAACCATTTCTTGGTTCCACAAAGAAGCATTCAGTCAAAGGTTCCAAAAGAACCTTCTTTTGCCACAAACAAACCTTTGTGAAACAGAGAGGTTCTGCAGATGTTAAAGGTTCTTGATGGAACCATTTAGACAAAACAGTTCTTCTGTGTCTTCACTGTGAAGCACCTTTATTTTTAAGAGTTTACCAGCAGATCATTTTACTTATTTTAAGAAAAATGCCATTTAGTCCTCCCAAATAAATGAGGCTAAATATCTTATGTTGTTTAACCAAGTAAATGCATTTTAATTTAAGTTTTAATGTCTTTTTTAATACACTTTTAATAGAAACTGGACAAAAATACTAAGATAAGCCTTTTTCAGCAGTGCAGAGACCTGTGTGTGTGTGTGTGTTTATGTGAGTGTGTGTAAGTGTGCGTGTTTGTGTGTGTGAGTGTGTGTGTGTGTGTGTGTATGTAAGTGAGTGTGTGTGTGTGTGTGTGTGTGTGTGTGTGTAAGTGTGTGTGTGTGTGTGTGTGTGTGTGTGTCTGTGTGTGCGTGCATGTGTGTGTGTGCGTGTGTGTGTCTGTGAGTGTGTGTAAGTGTGCGTGTTTGTGTGTGTGAGTGTGTGTGTGTGTGTGCTCTTCAACTGAACACACTGTTGTTAAGACATAAAGAGTTTCCCAGTGTTTGATTGGAGCTGCTGAGCAGTGTGTGTCTGTGTGTGTGTCTCTCTGTGTGTGTGTGTGTGTTAGTGTGTGTGTGTGTGTGTGTATGTTTGTGCGTGCGTGTGTGTGTGTTAGTGTGTGTGTGTGTGTGTGTGTGTGTGTGTCACTCTGCTGAGCAGCGGGTGGATTAACAGCGAGCAGGACGGTTATCTTCAGTCCCACAGACGTCTTCAGTCAGCTGTAGTTCCACACACATGAGAAATAATCAGGTCAGGATGTGTTTCATTCTCCTCCTTCATTCCCTGTGATCACTTCAGTAATATGCAAGTGCTATAGCAAGTTCAGCAGCATTGGTCCAAAGTTGAAAATTAAAATAATATTTCCCATTTGATTTTAAACTGATCTAACTCTTTCCACTTCTGGAACTCAAACTCCTCTCAGATTGATGTGTTTACTGCAGTGTGTGAACATGGCAGATGGTGTTCGAGACTCATCCTGTGTTTCTGTTCACACTATATCCTGATGTTTGTGTCTGTAGAGAGCAGATAACCACAGACTCGACCTCATCTGCCTTCTTTCTTCTGTGGGGCAGAACACATTCTTAAAAAGACCATGAACTCTCGAATACTCTAAAGAAAGATGCTGCAGAATGATTAAACCCATAACACATGATAATGATAGCAGTATATAAATGATGTTTGCAGTAAATCAGTCATGGGATATTCCCCGCAGCTGCTCTGAGATCAGTCTTGTGTGAGTCTGATCTCAATAGATCAAGCTCTTCTGGTTTCATGTTTCTAGCTGAGATTCAATTTCAGGGAAATAAAGTCTTTCGTTGGACTGATGTCATGAAAGCGGGAGGTTTTTGTATTTTGTTTTTCATGTTCATAAGGTGCCTAAAATCCTTCTCTGAGGTTTTACCATGAGCTGGTGCTGAACCGTACGTTTGCACAGACTTTCTTCAGAATCAGGGGAGAACAAGTATTCCTGTGCTCTCACTTGTGTTTGCTCATTTTTACCTGTGTGTGTTTATACTGTTTCTATTAAATTCAGCAACGAAATACTTGTTGTTTGTGGTTTGCAGAACCTGAGCACATCACACGTGATATCAGAACATTCACTTCTCATTTCTCCAGCACATTGTTCTTCTGTTGTTCTGAAAGAGACTCACTTCTCTGTGAAGGACAATAACAGCGTCACCACAAACAACTGCTCAGCTGATCCACACCAGTCATCACAGTCCACCTACAATCTGCTCATGATCATAAATCATCCTTAATCACAATAACACAATATTATGAGCAGCTTTCAGCGTTCCCCGTCCTCCTGCTGTGTGTGTGTGTGTGTGTGTGTGTGTGTGTGTGCTGCCCTCTAGTGTGCACTCAGGTCACTAGTGTCCTGTGAGAACAATTACATTTCTTCTGTTAAACGTGTCCCTGCAGCACAGAAGCAGTCATCAGTATTTGTAGCAATAAACAATACATTGTATGGGACACAATTATACATTTTTCAAGATATTAAGTAAAAATCATGTCCTATGAAGATATTTTATAAAAACTTAATTTTTGATTAGTAATATGCATTGCTAAGAACTTCATTTGAACAACTTTAAAGATAATTTTCTCAATATTTAGATTTTTTTTTTTGATCCCTCAGATCCCAGATGTTCAAATAGTTGTATCTCAGACAGATTTTTGACTGGTTTTGTCACATACACACCAAACACAGAGTGAAACATGTAAATGGAAATACACCCACAGAGGTTTTCAAATTAATTTATTATAGTTTTTGTCATAGAATTTGTTATTTGTAATTTTTCTTCCAGGTTAACATATAGCCATTCATATACACAAAGCAAAACGATAGTATAAACTCATTTAATGTGCACGCTCCTTCGTAGCAGTGCGGGAGACAACTCTTCAGACTCTTTCATTCTTTTCTCACCAATATTTCCTTTGTCTGACTGCGGATACTGGAGAAATGATTCCATCTGGGAACCAGTGAGAGAAACCACACACACACAGACAGAGAGAGAGAGAGAGAGAGAGAGAGAGAGAGTGGATGTGATTGGAGGAGAGAGAGAGAGAGAGAGAGAGTGTGTGTTCACACTGCAGCACATATAAAGTCAGATCAGAAGGGAAGTTAGACTGGTTTGATAAGTGGAACAGAAACTCATACAGTGCGTCAATAATAGTGACAGACATGACAGAATTACCTTTGTGTTACAATATAACGATCGTATACAAGATTACACTTTATGATGAGAAGAAATGTTAACTTCAGCCAAAAATATAACGAAAAAAAAAAAATTCTTCAATATAAAACAGAACACACTGAATAAGTTATGCTTAAAGAATCATGAAATGCAGTGCAGATATGAAGGGTTTGACTTCACAGGAGATCGTGGCGTTCACTGTTATTTCCTGAAGCTTGGCGTGTGTTTGTGGAGCCCTGAGTGTTTGACACTCTCACATCTTCACATCTTCACATCTTCATCATCACACACAGATGAAGCTGATGACAGCGGCTCACACATGTTATAGATGAGCACATGTTTAATATCCAGGTGTTGTGAAAGTGTGCCGCCTCATGATTAACGCCATCATTTGCTTTGAATTGTGGTGACACACACCTGCTCTTTCATTCGATCTCTCATTCTGTAAAAAACCTTGTACTTTACATAAGCATTCGTGTTGATCCGTTTATCACAAAACGAACGCGAGATAAAGCTTCCTGATAAAAGAGAGGACATCGTTCACAGGTGAGGCACGAGACAAACGCCAGATAAAGACCAGAAGCAAGCTTTACACACGCATGTGGAGGGAAACGTGCCGGAGAACCATTTTAAAACCCATTTTGTTTTCATTTTTTATGCATCTCCTACAAACTGCATGAGTTTATCATACTAGAAACTCTCAAGTCTTTCAGTGTGTGATCTTCAGTACTTTAGTGATGGCCACTTTTGTTTAAAACTAAATTAAAACTCACACTCATCTGCATAGATTATGAATGCCACGCCCACATCCCATAGAACAACCAATCAACAGCAAGTTCTGCTCCACAGATAATTTGTACTCTTGTATGCATGTCAAAATATGGAAGAAACGGCTGAAACGCTCAAATCACAAGAACATGTGTGTTTGCATGCTAGCATAAAGTGTTTCTGGCCATGAGTGACTTTTAGCATCATGTTTATGAGTAATACAGACGGGTGGAGGAGAGGCAGAGAGGAACTTTTCACTTCTCTGACAGACCGAGCTTCCCTTTTCTACACAGAAACCGGAGAGGAATAAATAACATAAATAATGTAAACAACAACAACATTTACAACAGCAAACAACACAAACATAAATGACAGTAAGTCCAAAACAGAGAGAGAGAGAGAGAGAGAGAGAGAGAGAGAGAGAGAGAGAGAGAGAGAGTCTGTGAGCTCCTGATCTGAACAATCATTCAGTTCAACACAGAATCTCCTCTGACACACAGGTCCAAGTTCTTCTGAACTAAACGTGGCACGGCGGTCACGGATGGACGGATCTCGTCCTGCAGATGTGAACTCAGATATGAGTTCATGAGGTCATTCATAAGCCGTATGATTCAGTAAGAATGAAACAAACTCCACTCATTAGTGCTCGAGATTCAGGAACAGAATGCAGTCGTCTCACCAGAGGTCACTGGAATAAAAGCTCAACTCTCCGACCCCGTTCCCAGATTTGGGGAACTCTGAGATGTCACTCGATCTCTGGTTTACTGTGCACATGACGATCACAATCTGAGACCCTGACGGATGATAGACGTTTGTGCGGAGATCTGTGGTGTCTCCAGACATCTTTAATCTGTTGATAATGTGCTGCTGTTGGGACACAGATATGTGTAGTGTCACGGACCAATCACCTTTTAGTCATATACCAGTGTAATATTTCACCAGGGCAGTATTTTAATTCCCCACAGATATTTTCTATATCTGGAGACCTGTTTTTAGCAGCATGTCTGATAGAGAGATAATGTTCACTTCAGAAGTGATTGCATGTTTGTGAGTTTTGCTGATCACTGTACTTGTATTTCTGGAATAAAAGTGTGAGAATAAATGTCAGAATATTAATGGCGAATCATTCACAATAAGACAGGAACATGAATCAAGCGAGTCAGTGTATATTTCATGTTGACGAACAGCGGCAGAGGAATTATCCTGTAACAATCCCTGGCCGATCATCAACTCTTCAGATCTGTGTAAATGTAATTCCCCACAGATCTCGAAACACGATCCGATGGCTTCACCGCTCGGAGAACAGGGAATTTCCAGAACTGTATTTCATGAGAAACTGTTTCCTGCTCTGACTTCAGGTTAACACATGAGAGAGCCAAGACCACCGAACCCTGCATGGATCTGTCCCAAACACAGAGACGCATCGCTGCATGTTCCTGAACTGACAACTACAGATACACACTGGACTCATCTGTTTATATCACTGCTATTCTATACTGAATGCATTGCATTTATAATCAACAAGTCTTTGTCCGCCATCATGGATCATGTTTTCTTTTTAGGTAGATTGTCGCAGTGCGTTTTCAGATCACTCATTCTCTATAAAAAGAATGCTAATGTTAAATCTGGCCAAAAGAAGGAATCTTAGAAGGCAGCAGATGATTTGAAACAACCTTAACCTTGCAGACTTAAAGTGTTGCCTACGTAGGCATCTCACTAGTTAGGAACAGAGCCTCTGACCTATTTTTATCAGGCGTCTCTCTATTCTTGTGCACAACATGGGTGGTGTTCCCAGACTCAATATCTGACTTGAAAACAGCTCTTTTCCCAGCTTTAGGATGTTTTCCACAAGGATTTCTCAAACAGGAAGCTCATTTGTGTTGTCCAAGCGGACCTCTCTCACATATCAGCTCCATCAGATCCCAGCAGAGCTCAAACAAAGCCCCGTTTCTCTCTCTCTCTCTCATACACAAACTCATTCAGAACAGCTCACGATGATACACAAAGATATTTTTCTGACCGAGGAAAAAGACGTTTGACTTTTTTGGAATTTACAAGCAGTCAACAAACCCAAAAATGTGGCATTTGTGCAATGAGTTTTCATATTTTGATTCTGAAGTGCAAGCAATAAAGTCTGTGCACCAATAAAATTCAGTCTGATCACACACACACACACACACATTCAGTCTCTCTGTCACACACACACAGTCTTGTACAGTGAACGCAGAGTCTCTCAAAGAACACTGGAAATAATTCATATAAACATCGACCGAAACAGAGCGGTTTGCTGTAGGTCTCTGCAAGGCCTGCGTTCACATTTTGGACGGTGATGAATGTTGGGACGAAAGAGAGAGAGGAGAAAGAGAGGAACAGGACAGCGTTCTCTCTCTCCCTCTCTGTTCCCTTTCCTTGCTGTCGAACCATCTTTATCCCTAATTCTGCTCTACGCTCCTCCTGGGTTGGACGGCTTGGTGTAAGGGTTCTCCAACAAGTAGCGGTAGTGTTTGTAATTATCTAACATGTATTTGGGGGCGTACATGTGCTCCTTAGGGTCCGAGGGTGGGTACTCCTGCACAGAGCCGTCAAACCAGCCCCCCGTTCGGATCAGCTCCTTTATGTAGTTGAGATCACGTTTGTCTTCGTAGTCACCCCAGCGAGGAAAGTCCCCGTTCTGGGCCGAAATGAGTTTGAAGTGAATTCCCTCTGGTGTGAAACACCAGGAGCAGTGCCAGCCTGCGAAATGGAACGGACTTCCGACCGACCACTGCACCAAGATGTGTCCGGTGTCATTCTCGTACTTCCGGAATCCTGGCATGGTGTAGTACTCCCGCCTCCGGAGCCGAATCCCATCGTTATCGTAGACGTCTCTCAGCATCCCGACGGTGCATCCGGACACCACCTCGAGGGAGCCCAGCTGCTTCCAGAAAAACCCATACAGGGACTTCCGCATGTGGATGGCAAAAGGCTCCGTCCAGCCATCGAAAAGCTTAAGGAAAAGGACTCCTTCCTGAGCTGGAATTTCATCTGCATCATTGATGAGAAAAACATCGTCGGACCGTAAGCCTGCGATCCTCGCAATGCCGTCGCGAGTCAGGAACGTGCGCAGGTAGTCGTCGGCGATCCATCCATCCTGTCGGCCGCCGTCTGGGAAGTGGTCCAGGAAGACGTAGAGGATCTTGTGGCGCACGTAATCATACGTTCCGTTGAGCATCAGGTGCAGGAACCTCAGCGGACGCCTCTCCCCGTATGCTGTGAAGTTGGACTCGCACACGAGGAAGATGTCCACGGCCCGGATGAGCTCACGGAAGCGCACGTGCAACAAGTCAAACTCGTGGTTCACGTTGATGGCGTTTATGACACGTCGAGGCGTCTCACGGGGGGTCAGTCTCTCTTTCGTGGGCAGATTGGAGTGGTAAACCATAGTGGGCACTCCGCAGTAAGGGCCGTGCCACCCCGACCGACAGACGCACTTCACCAGCCGCTTGCCACGCTTGGGTTTCCCTTGAGCAGCTCCGGACTCCTCCACTGATTTCGCTGGAGGCTTTGACTCGTCAGGCTTCTGCAGTATTCTCCGCTGGCCGATTCCAGCTACACTGGGTCTCGCTCTCACCGTCTCGTCTTTAGGCGGTGCCACCTCCGTCCCCTGACGGAAGCACAGAGCGCCTGCTTTGGTGCGGACGAAATAAGGAGTGCGGTCTTCCTGGAGGACATGCGTGCGGCGGTGCAGGTCGCCCAGGGATTCCAGCGGGTCCGGAGTCCAGGCATGACGCGACTGAAGCTTGTTCACCACTGCGTCTCTCTGCGGGGCAGGTTTCTGGTTGGTTGAGGCGATCAAACCTCCCTTATGGACCTGATTAAAGAAGAACAAGTCCCATGAGAAGACAGCAGAATCTGGACACAAGTTTCACTGACTCTTAGGGTGATGATACACAGGGCAACTTTGTGAGCAATGCTAGATAGAAATTTGTTACCCATTCTCAACGGGATAGTGCCCAAGCAACAGTGCTCAAAATAGTTGTCGTGAGTATCATCAGCCTTAGGGCTAATTGAATGACAGAAATCATTAAAGCAATAAGCCCTAAAGAAGCTTTGGTTTACAGTGATTAATAATTTATATTTATAATGATATTAATAAAAACATTATTCTTCCACCAAACAATATAGTTCCTCACGAACGGCTGTGGTTGCATCAAAGTGGTTGCCGAGCAACACACAGAAGTAAACAAAGGAGTATGTTTGTAGAGTAATTTACAACAGCTTCGAGCGTAGCTCAGCCAATCAGAATCAAGGACCGGAACTCTCCTTTTATTTGATTACAGCTGGCCGTGTTCTAGTTCTAGTAGCGCAACCACCACATTCTACATCTACTTTTATTTTTTACTTTGACTGCTTAAAACTTGCTCATTATAAACAGCTGTCATGCAAACCTGAGACACAATGGAAGTCTAATGTTGTTATAACCACATTCACAATAAATTGTGGAAGCATTAATCACAACCTTGAATATTTATTAGCTCCACTGATTACTTACATACCCGTACCACTGTACCACATGTACAGTATATAATTATTTTACGCATTATATCAACTTTTGACCCAGGGTAAGAGTTAACCCTAACCTAGGGCTGAGCAACTTGGCCAAAAATGTAAATATTAATTATTTTCAGAATGTTTGACCAATTATCGATTTTTACGATTTATAACTAGTCAACTTAATAAAATATAACTACAACACGATTCAAGTAACTTTTTCTTTATTAACCCACTAGTTAAAGAAAACTCTATTCCGAGTGCAGCACACATGAAGCTGGCAACATGATCTAAATGTTCAACAAATCACTTGTCTGAGGAAAATGCTTTAAAAAATATCTCCGAAATCAAGGTAATTCGAATTCAAAATGACTGAAGGTGTAACTCTATTATTAACTATAGATGTTCTGTAAAAACAATGAACAGCAGCTCTCAGTCTGATCGTGTCAAAACATTACATTCAATTAAATCGTTCAGCCAATCGGATGAGTTGGGGGCGGGGCTATCTGTCTGACTGACCAATGACAGACAGCGGAGTGTCTGTCTGGTGCAGATGTCACACATGACTTCAGAGAAGAGCAATGCTGGTACCTCTGTAGTCCCTGAGCTCCTGCGCTGCGGATCTTCAGGTCTCTTCCACGGATGTGGTGCTTCAGGTTCCTCTCCGGCTCGGGGCTTGCTGTAGACCAGCCGAGGCCCTTCCTCTGGAGACGCGCTGGACAGCGGGGTGGTGCCCTCCTTCCAGAAGAAACCAGTGACCATGATGAAGGATTTGATGTTAGGGTAAGGTGCAGACAACTCCCTCAGCAGGGACACGTAGTGGAGAGCCTTGTAGTAATGCAGGAAGGAAATGACACACAGTCCCACCGTGCAAATCAAGAAAACCCTGTGACGTCTCATTTTCATCCTGAGAAACAGAGAGAGAAACAGACTGAGATTTGGAAGAGAATACTGATGAACAATCTTACAAATTCATATTCAAGTGCTTAATTCAGTGCGGTTTCCATCAGCCTGTTTTTATGTGCATTTTGCATCATCGCATCGAAACGAGTGACGGAAAGACCATTATCCTCACCAGAACGCTGTATGTGATTGTGATGTAAAAGCTTGTAGATTAAAGGCTCCCGGATGTTTTTCAGAGCAGCTGAAGAACAGAAGCTCCTCAGTGTGTTTGACTTTCCAGATCATCAGGGATAGTAACTAAACCCCTCAAGAGAAACAGTTATTCCCATAGAGTTCCTATCGGACACTGAGTTCAGTCAGACTCCGAAGTAAATAAACAGGTTTCCTGGAGCAGACATGTTGTACAGGAAGAGGCCAGATTAGCAAAGCAGCTGTTAAATGCCCAGTTAATGAGAGAAACAGAGCCCTCAGCAGAGACGTGATTGGACAATCAGGAAACACTCTCCAATCACATAATGCGGGGTTCACAAGACACAAATAAATAACGCATTATTGTGGGAAGAGGAATAAAAAGAGCAACAACCGGCAGCCAAATTAGATTTAACACAATCAAGCTCCTACACACACACACACACACGGAGTCACACAGATTCACTCTGTGACTCTTCTCTCTTCACAGGAAGTCAAACCAGTCGAAGTGCAACATGCATATGACGCACATCTACAAGTGTTTTACACATTTGGCTGTCAGTTTCTGTGTCGATGGCTGTCCAACACATGGACATGATCTGACTGGCCAGTTCTGTTTTCACCCCAGATTTTCATAGTTTGCAAATTATAGCACTAACACAAATACAGTAACTACCAGTGAAAGAGTTAAACTGGATATATACTGTGCATCATTTGGTGTTGGTCTTCCTTAGTTCAACAAATGCCAAGTAGGTTTCAGAATCTCTGGTCAGACTCCTGAAGGCCAGTTCATGTTTGTTTCATGTCTGCAGAAGCTCTTTGAAAAAACACTCTTATTTAATAAAGATTAGACATGACAACGTGTGAAACATTAAAGAGAAACCATCTACAGTCACATGATCACATCACATGATGCTGAGTCACATCTGAGACCTTAGAGAGCAGTTGTGTCAGATCACACACACACACACACTCTCTCTCTCTCTCTCTCTCTCTCTCTCTCTCTCACACACACACACACACACTCTCTCTCTCTCTCTCACACACACACACACACTCTATCTCTCTCTCTCACACACACACACACACACACTCTCTCTCTCTCTCTCTCTCTCTCTCACACACACACACACACACACACTCTCTCTCTCTCTCTCTCACACACACACACACTCTCTATCTCTCTCTCACACACGTTCATCTCAACACTGCAGCTCGCTCTGTTTCGGTTTGGTCCAGCTGCAGCAGAGCGTTTCTTATTCTTTGTGTTCCTGAAGTCCAGCGCAGTACAGATACGTTCATGGACATCAGCAAACATCTGATCAGATATAAACACACACACACTCCAGAGCTCCACAAACATTATAAGCAGAGTTTGTGTCAGGAAGACGATATCTGACATTTGCATACACTAAACCACTGTGACCTTATCAAACCAACAAAAAACAAAAACTTGTATGTTTTTCTAGGCCACAATATATCTAGAATACATGCTAAATTTATGCTGTATGTTGTAAACAGAATGGCTTTTTAAAATATAGAATATAGTATTTTTCCTAAACCTTGAAATGTCAAAATCTATTCTATTACATTGCAAAAAGAAGAAGGTGAAAAAAAAAAGTGCTATCTTAAAATACATTTTGGGAGAATGCAGAATCTAGTTTTTAAAATATATTCATGACGAAAATAAATTTTTATAAATTGATAAAAATATATTTTACCAAATATAATTTGTAAAATAAATGTCATCTATACTGAACAAAATGATAAACGTGAAACTTGTTTTTTTCCCCATTCATGAGCTAAACTCAAAGATCTAAGACG
>NC_068401.1:28787453-28792453 GCF_023724105.1 Carassius gibelio | reverse complement strand
TAAAGACGTATTAAATTTGTTTAAATAAAGCTCGTTGTAATGACACATCATTTGTAAGGAGCTATTAGGGGCTTGAAACGCAGGCTGGTGTATTTGCATGAAAATGTGCCGGCGGATCACGTCTGAAGGAAGGCAGACGCACACGCTCACCTCCGACAAAGAGCTGATCAAACTCTACACTAAACCTCAGTGATAAAGCCATCCGATCCCGGAGCACCGCCTTCTTCTGCTCAATCCCAAAATCCTCTTCAGGTATGACATGTACATAAAGGCAGGTGAGCTTCACCAACTTTATACTATTTAGTTAGAAAAAATAAATGGAAAAACTACACAAATGTCAAAAACACACTGAAGCGCACAAGTCTTCACCAGAAACTGCCATAATAAAAGTTGAGCTTAAATTGAAGAAATTATGACAGAAATATTTCTTGAATTAATAATATTATTATTTTCAAGGAATGACAATATATTTTGTCCAGTTCTGTTGTGGATCATTTTATTTGAAAATTAAGTAAATAAATAACATAAAATAAAAAAAGTAAATAAACAAATAAAAAAAAAATGGTAAATTCATTGTATTATTTTCATGTGATTACATTTTGAAAAGATTAAATTGTTAGAGTTATTATTTCTGTTTTTAGACACCATTGATTGATAAATAAATTTCTATTTAATTATAAAATAAAAATCCAGACAAATTAAATTAAATTAAATTAAATTAAATTAAATTAAATTAAATTAAATTAAATTAAATTAAATTAAATTTGAAGGTAGCTGCTCAATGGCGTTTACTTGGAAACAAACAAATTACATTAATTCTTATGATCTAACAAACATGAAAAATTCTCATTAATGGAATATAATTATATATATATATATATATATATATATATATATATATATATATATATATATATATATCGATATCATGTGATATAGAAAAAAAATTAAGTGAAGTCTCTCTGCGGGGGCCGATGGGTAGAAGACATTTTTGTGGTCCGTTTGACCCAAGTGGTTTCTGTTAGACATGCTCACGATTTGTTTGCTTAGGCGCTGCGAAGGGGAACGCGATTTGTCTGATGAGCGAGGAAAAAACAAAGAAAAAAACAGGCATCTAAAGAGCGAGATGTGTGTGCGTGTATAGTGCTGAATTGCAGTTTGCTCAGCGGAGCATGCGGGAGCCGTGTTTCTGACAGTCGAGAGGGCCGTTTACAGCGTTAGATCAGGCAGCAGGGCCAGTTACACACAGAAAGCCCATCCTCTGCGCTCTTAAATTGGGTTGCACATCGAGAGCTGCCTCCAGGTCACATCAAATAAACAGCGACGCAGAACTGCGCTCATCCACAAAGGATAAGACACAGCGGCTCCCATCAGAACTAACACTAACAAGACACAAACATCACATCACAAACAGAAGTTTACTAAGTTTGCCAGAGTTTTCTGAAGAAAGTCATACATTTTAGTAAAGCCCTGAAAATGCAGAGAGAGCAGATGTAAGTTACAGCACGGGCAAATACTTTAAAACTGACAATGTCTCGTCTGAAACTTTTAGTTGTGCTTCTTTTGTTACCGTCTCATACTGTCTGTGTGAGGACAAGAAAAAATAACACATGGAGTTGCTGAGAGAGCAAGCTGTAGAGAGTCCACACTTCTAACTGTATTGGGAGCTACATTACATGTCATTACATGTTTTAAATCAAAACGAATCAGAATGAATGTTTTGTTGTTTGGTAATTTTTGGGATTATTGATTGATTGATTGATCGATTGATTGATATTAACACCTTTATTCAGCAATGATGAAATAAAATTAAAATGCTTTTAGACTGGTAATAAAAAATCCAAACAAATGCAGTCCTTAAAAATAAAATGTATCACTGTTTCATGAAGGTATTAAGTAACACACATTTTAACAGATATTCAAATAGAAAACAGCTATTTGTTATTCTTTTTTTATTCTCTTTTTTAATTCCAATGGTTATGACTTACAACTTAGAAAAAGAAAAAAATATTTAAATTTAAATCTTAAAAAAATGTAATATTCCATTTTGAGCTTGATTAGTTTTATTAATTTTGAGTATAAATACTTGGTACATTTTGCGCTAGTTTAGAACATGAAACCACAATTATGGGAAAGACTACTGACTTGACAGTTGTCCAGAAGACGATCATCAACACCCTCCACAAGGAGGGTAAGCCACAGAACGTCATTGCTGAAAGGGCTGCTGTTCACAGAGTGCTGTATCAAAACATATTTATAGAAAGTTGACTGGAAATAAATAGTGCGGCAGGAAAAGGTGCACAAGCAACAGGGATGACCCCAGCCTTGGAAAGATTGTCAGGAAAAGAATTATTCAAGAACTTGGGAGAGCTTCACAAGGAGTGAACTGAAGCCAGAGTCAGCTCATCAAGAGTCTCCACACTCAGACGCTTCAGGAAAAGAGATACAGCTGTCCCATTCCTAGAACCAACCCACTCCTGAACCAGAATACAACATCAGAGACGTTTCTACTGGGGTAAGGAGTAAAAGAACTGGACTGTTGCTCAGTGGTCCACAGTCCTTTTTTCAGATGATAGTAAATTTAGCATTTCATTTAGAAATCAAGGTCTGGAGTCTGGAGGAAGACGGGAGAGGCACAGAATCTAAAGTTTCTGAAGTCAGTGATGATTTGGGTGCCGTGACGTCTGCTGGTGTTGCTTCATCCTGTTGTATCAAGTCCAAAGTCAATGCAGACATCTACCAGGAGATTTTTGAGCTCTTCGTGCTTGCATCTGCTGACAAGCTTTATAGAGATGCTGATTTCATTTTGAATCAGGATTTAGCACCTGCCCACAGTGACACAACCACTTCAAAGTGGTTTGCTGACCATGATATTACTGTGCTTGATTGGCC
Organism: Carassius gibelio; assembly: GCF_023724105.1. NCBI lineage: Eukaryota > Metazoa > Chordata > Actinopteri > Cypriniformes > Cyprinidae > Carassius > Carassius gibelio. The sequence goes on along the minus strand of NC_068401.1, from coordinate 28,789,561 downwards.
AGCCAACTCACCTGACCTGAACCTCACAGAATATCTATGCGGTATTGTGAAGAGGAAGAAAAGTAACATCTGACAAACAATACAGAGGAGCTGAAGGCCAATAACAAAGCAACCTGAGCTTCAATAACGCCTCAGCAGTGCCACAGACTGATCGCCTCCATGCCACACTGCAGCAGTAACTCATGCAAAAAGAGCCCCAACCTAGTATTGAGTGCATAATTAAACCTGCTTTGGAAATCTTGAACATTTCTGTTTTGTAAATCTTTTTTTGATTGATCTTTGACAACTTTTAATATCAGTGATACTAAAATAGTGCTGGACAGGACGTCTGCTGAGCATGAAGCAGTTTTTGCATTAATAGAGTTTGTCAGACACGTGGCTTGGGAACAGTGACTCCTTCTTGACATTTATTGTTATGTGTGTGTTGCCCACTGTCATGACATCATGATGCTGCCAGAGAACCGTCCAATCGAAAACTTTGGCATTAATCCATTAAAGATGTTTTGTAAGACTTTAAAGGTTTATTTTGTTAAACTTGTTCAGAGAGTGAGTGTGTGTGTATGTGTGTGTGTGTGTGTGTGTATGAGTGAGTGTGTGGTCAGCACATAGCAGATAAGAGCAGTTAGCCGCAGGGCTGATGATCTCTGTGGCCACTGTGGTTGTGGGCAGTAGGTGATGTAATCATACCTGGCATGATCGGCCTGGTGTGTCAGTTGATGTGTTAGTGTGTTTGTGTGTGCATCTGTGTTTTGCAATGGCCGTTAGTAATTTAATGTACGCCTCAGGAAGACTTGAGTGAACCAGGAGCCCTCTGACTCACTACACAGGAAGCACCTTTGAAAACCCCTGGGGGTGTGAGTGTGTCTGTGTGTGTAGGTGTGTGTGTGGGGGTGGTGGTGGATCTGAAGTGTGTTTCCCTTGGTAAAACACCTTGAAAACCCTCCGGTTTATTTTAAACACATTGTATTTGCCGAGTGCTGTCAGGTTCATGGCTTTACTACAGCTTTGATGCTACCAGAACAAAACCTGTATGTGTTTTATACAGTCTGAGATATCATAGTTCATAATCACACTTCAGCCTTCTGCCCACTCTAGTACACATTTACCTTTTAAAGGTGTTACCAGTACATTGTAAAAAAAAAAAAAAAACTCAAAGACATTTATGGAAGTGAAAATAAATGTAGTAAAAATTAGCAGTAATGGCGGTAACATTATTAGGCATCATAATTTAACATTTATCATGATTAACATTATGTTTACATAATTTATTGAATTTTATCTTAATTTCTGCATATACTTATACAATTCTATCATTTCTGGTTGTATAAATTAACAGTATTCATATATAAACTTAAATTAACAGTTCAATTCAAATTAAATGAACAGTAGATTTATACATTTACCTTAACCTAGATGAATAGATTATGTAAAAAGTAGCTATTTAGTGCTATTTTATGATAGCCAATTCATTAAATAATATTGAACAATTCAACAAAATTGTAGTGTTATCAGATTTATTTTATTATTTATGAATAATCTAATCTAAGATAATATTGTGTATTACTTGTATTAATATTTTAATAAACTGAAACAATTGTAAAGTGTTACCTGATTGTTTTTTGCATTTATGAATGTATAATTATTAGTATCATTATATTAACAGTGTACTGTGTAATAATAATAATAATAATAATAATAATAATAATAATTATTATTATTATTATTATTATTATTATTATTATTATTATTATATTGCATATATACTGTTCTAGTTACATACCAGTAACATTAATAATAATAATAATACAGTAACTGGAACTTTATAACTAAACAATTAATAATGTGATGTTTCAGTAATTGACAAATTACTAAATTATATTTAGAGAAAAGTAACCTGTGATCAATTTACATTTAGTTCTACTCTAAGTGGGTGGTTATTGAATTGAATTGGCTAAAGTGTCAATATTTATTTTGACTTATGTCAAAAGTCTAAACAAGACTGTATATGTTGGTGTGCAGTCTATGGTCTCTGTGTTTTGTGAAGTTGCTTACTGTCTCCACCGATTAATTCTAAGAGAGTGTAACTCTTCCTGTTTAGTGAGAGTCTG
>NC_068401.1:28769953-28782453 GCF_023724105.1 Carassius gibelio | reverse complement strand
TGTGTGTTTGGGGCGAGCGGCCGCATGAGTGTGAGTGCTGTGATATTGGGGTGAATGGGGGTCTTTTCAGGGTCACTGCTTGTTCTGGTCAGCAAGTGTTACTCATGGGTGACTGTGGTGTGTAAGGGTCAAAGGTCATGTGTGTGTTTGGCTGGTTGAGTATGGGTCAGTAGATTCGTCTGCTCTACAAAATCTCATTTTACACATGGCCTGAACTTCAGACCAATTACAATCAACAAACTGCCTCACTGATCTGAGTGTGTGTGTGTGTGTGTGTGTGTGTGTGTGTGTGTGTGTGCATGCATGTGTGTGTCATAGTACACAGCTTTGTGTTTATTAGTGTGTGTATTTGTCGTACAGAATCATCAGGATTATAATATTTTCAAGCGGATTTGTAATCAAAAAGGATCTCAGTCAGACTGTAGAGCTGCTGCTCAGGTGTGTGTGTGTGTGTGTGTAGCTGCAGTAATTCAGCTTTAGGTGAGCACATGGTTCATGCATTAATCAGTAGGTGTGTGTGTGTGACTGTGCCATTATCCGTCTTGTCAGAAGTAAACCGATATGAAACGCAGCACTTTGTGTCACAAATTTTTACATTCAGCTTGGATGAGAAAAACAGGGCCATCTGCGCAGCTGTGACCCCCGGCGACCGCTGCTGCTCCCGCTCTCGTTCCATCATCCTGACGCTCACATCAGTATCATCTCGGAGCATTTTAACACACACTTTTTACTCTCTCTGTGATGTAGGCAGAACACTTTAACTCTCACATTATCTCTCTCTCTTTCGTCATTTTGAAACACTCTGTTACTGCCTTTCATTGCAAATCCCGTTTGGTGGCATGCGTGCCCCGTGTCGCCATGCCGACAGATTCAGCATCGCCATGGGAGCAGCATCTTCTCTCATCCTTCTAATGGATGCTTGGTTCCAAACGTCTGCTGCTACCTGCCCATATTCACCCTCATAAATACTCCACACATTCCCCACAGCGCTGCCTCTAATGAAGCCATTTACAGCCTGAGAGAGAGAGAGACTCGGTCCCAGTGTGTGTTTAATGCATGGCACAGACCTGCACCTGTCAACATCTCCTCCACTGATTCCCATCAGCTTAAAACATCATGGAGAGCGTGATCTGTTTATTCTTAGCTTGAGATTACACTGATTTTATTCAGAGTAATTTTAGATGTGACACTGAACTACATTCATGATCTACTTTTACCTGATCTGATGCATAAAACATTCTTACATTAGAGTAAACCAGTGTTTTCGGGGTAGGTTTTTTATTTTTTATTATTATTTTTTTTGTCCATTATTTTTTAGGTTATATTATAAACCATTATTTGCATTTATTATTATTATTATTATTATTATTATTATTATTATTATTATTATTATTATTATTATGTCAGGTTAAACCTTATTTTAGGTTGAACAGGTGAGAATCAAACACCTATTTTGAAATAATAATAATTATATATTATATTATAATTATATATATATATACATAATTTTTAAAATGTGAAAATGTTTTAGTATATTATTTCTTTAAAAAAAAGTATATATTTTTCATTATTTCTATAAAATGCATTATAGCAACAGCAATAATATTGGCTGTAATAATTTATGTAATATGTGTTTTCAGATTAATTTATTTTATTTTTATTATTTATATTTATTTATATATTTATATCTGTACAGAAAGAAAACAAAACATATTTGAGGTGTGTATTTTCTCTGAATATTGTATTGGATGTAATTTCTCTTGAATATTCTGCAGAGAATCAGCACAGTGAAAGCACATGGTTAATTTCATCAGTGAGTATGCTAAAGATCCAAAGCAAACGCATGCAAATGCACTGATGAGAGGTGCTTCTTCACTGGGGGTGGGGATCCGCCGCTTTTGTTCCTTTAATACCCTGGAAAAGCTGGTTAAATCTGGGACTTCAGCTATTGCTGGTGCTTCTCCCACACACGAGCAACACTGCATCTGTGCTGAGAGATGCATTCAGAGAGTCAGACGAGGGAGACGACACGCTGGGCGTTTCCTGAAGGATCTAGTTCTGCCTGATATCACCCTCATATTGAACTGATACAGAACAACAAAACATAAATAATACTAATTAACTTAAAATTTAAGGAAGTTAATGTTTGATTAATACTTTCAATGCTGTGTTTTGTTGATTATATTTTTAGCTTTATAATAAATATGATCATGTAAATATGATCTACTTTTAGTTTTATGTTTCAAAGATAGTAAGATGTTTAAAGTCTCAGTCTACAGTCTGACTGAGATCCTTTTTGATTATCAAAACTCTTGAAAATATTAAACTCCTGATGATTCTGTATGACAAATACACACTAATAAACACACAGATGTGTACTATGACACGCACACACACACACACACACATTCAACAATTTGGTAAGATAATGAAAGAAGTCTCTTCTTCTCACAAAACTGTATCTATATGATCAGAAATACAGTAAAAACTGTAATATTGTGACTTATTATTACAATTTAATAGATCCGTTTTCTAAAAAAAACTGCATTTATTCTAAATACATGTGCAAGTATTTATTTTCATTGTTAAACAATTTAACACATCTTTGCTATAAAACATTAAAATATATAAATATTAATATTAAAATATATACATTTTTGAAAACAACTGAAGAACTTGAGAATATATATATATATATATATATATATATAAACAGGATTCAAGTCTGAAGCGAAGTAATAATAAAAAAAAAAGTGCGGTTGTGTGTTGGTTCTCGTTCTTCTGCTGTTTGCTTCAGGACGTGCAAATGAAGTTTTATTGTTATGATTCCTCTCGAATCAGTGTGTTCTGTGTTATTTATTCCTCTGGCGGTCAGTATGGAGTAGTTAAGTGATCATCAGTGGTCACTCTGTGCTGGGAAACGGCCAACCACAACATCTGACCAATAAAACACCAGAGCCATAAACAACAATTTTCCCACAAATGGAGAGCAATGAAGGACACACAGACACACACACACACACACACTCACACTCGATGGAAGGTCACCCCCGCCAACCCCCAGCACTTAGCCAATGTGGTAATTGTATCTCTTGGACAAGCGTCCCACCTGACGTTCAGAGACATCAGAGCGTGTGTGTGTGAGCGTGTGTGTGTGAGCGTGTGTGTGTGCAGTGCTCAGTGTGAGCTCTAACATGATGTGACGTGCAGAGCAGCCGTCGCAGGTTTGTAATAAATGATTCAAGCGTGTCAGTCAGTGATGGAGGTGAAGCTGAGCTCATCTCCCAAACCCTGGACCATCTCTCTCAGTGTGTTTGTGTGTGTTTAGGTGTGCTGTGGGGTCTGATGTGACCTTCTTCACTCTGATTCAGAGAACAACACACACACACACACACGAGACATGAAAGAGAACAGACAGACAGACCGATGAGGCTAATACTGTATCTACACCACCACGCAGCGTTTTAATCTTTCTGAAAGAAGTCCGTTTTGCTCACTAAAGTTGTATTTATAAAAATATTATTATTTCTGTGATGCTCCGCTGTATTTTCAGCATCATTCCTCCAGTCTTCAGTGTCACATGATCTTCAGAAATCAGAATAATATGATGATTTACTGCTCAAGAAACATGAAGATTATTATCAATGTTGAACACAGTTGTGCTGCACAATATTTCTGTGGAAACTGAGATACATTTTTATTTTATTCAGTATTCACTTTAAAAATATATATTTTTTAACATCATTAATGTCTTTAATGTAACTTTTGATTTAATATTTTTTTTAAATTAATTTACGTTCAATTTAATACTTATTTGCTTACTAAAAAGTATGTAGTAATATATATATATATATATATATATTGTAAGTAATGAATGTAGATCCTTCATCATAAATCTATATAATAATAGTTTTTAATAGTTAATAATTAATGGTATTGGTTAATAATATGACCTTGGTGAGTTAACTAGCTAACTATTAACTGCGGTATGTTTTATTAAGTAAAATTAAACTAGAATTAATTTAATATTCAACCCAGAATGAATTGTGTTGTTAATAAAATAAATACAAAGCGTAGTTCATTATTACACTGATGCATAATGCATTAAACATTTAATAGTTAAACTGTAGTGTAACGTTTATCTATCATTTCTAATATATTTTAGTAATAATAAAGTCTAAATAAAATATTATTTTATATTAAATGTATAGTAATATTATGTACTGCATGCATGTATTTATTTTCATAAATCACCATATTTATGACATAAATTGTAGGTATAGGTCACCCCCCCCCCCAAAAAAAATGAAAAAACTGAAAAAAAAAAAGAAGAAGAAGAAGTATTCTAGGAAGCAAACACCACTGAAGCCCTATATATATATATATATATATATATGATAATAATAATAACAAAAAAACATTGTTTCAAAGATCTTCTTTTATGTTCCACTGAGAGAAGACTGAAGGTTTGAAAGGCCATGAGGGTGAGTAAGTATTAACCCTTTCATCTGTCTGTAGAAGAGTTTTAGATGCTCACCCAGACGTCTGTGACTGTGACCGCACCGATGCATTAGTGCTGCGTCTCTCTCTCGCACTTCTTCAAGACGACTCAAACTCTCTTCATACTCACACAGGAAACATCAGCGCAGCGTAATGCTTTCCTCTTCAGCCAAGATCTAATTAAAGCTTAACTGAATTAAAGTCCATTAGAGGACATTAGCGAGGTGAAGGAGGAACGGCTCAGTATGGAAAGTGTTCCTCTCCTGATTTAGGGACTCTCTTCTCACGCTAATATGTCTTAGATCAGGAGGAAATGTCGAGTTGTGATTGCAGAATAAACATCATGCGAGATGCTAATGGAGAGAAAGCGATGCTCTTACCGTTCGACGTCTCACTGTCTCAAAGTTATTGACCTCTGTCCTCCTGTGATTCAGTCCAGCACTGAAATTAACTTAATAATGGACAAACACAAAGAACAACTACCTTATTTAACCGGCTAAACTTACATACCGCACACGCAACCGACGGGGAACAATTAAGCCGAGCGTAATATGACCAATCCAGAATTATGGCTCTGGTTCTGTCCGACTGTCAGAAATAAATAAAGAAGGTAAAAGAAATCTATTGATTTTATCTCAGAAGCCTGAATGATCTCATGTCTCCCTGGACGTTTAGGACTGAAGCTTGTGTAAGTATGACTTCATGCATGCGGCAGATTAATGTGCAGCTCTTCGCTTCTTCTGAGAGATGCTCTTCTCATCTCAGCTCTGACTCTGACTTCAGCTTTAGTGAGAGGTTCTGCAAGACTTTAGTGAACTGTAGTATAGACAGTGACAGTTCAAAATCTGTCTTTCTTCATATAAAGTCTAGTCTGGTTTTGGACCCTGCTGACATCCTTGGATGGACAGAAGAAATAGAAATGTTCTTCAAGAAGTTTTCTTTAGGTTTCTCCGATGAGCGTGTGAGATGAGCGTGTCTCTTTGACTCTGCCTCTCTCTTTGACTCTGTCTCTAATCTGTCACTTTCCAGCTGACCAGAATCTATTACAGCGGCTGGAGGTCTGCGGTGACGCCCGTGACCCGAGCACCTGTCCTCTCAGCCGTCGCTGCATTAATGCTGATGATCTCACAGCGGTACAAGAGCAAGAGCTGTTTGAGCGCTCACACTCTCATTAACATCTCACTAATGCAGCGTCCTACTGCTCCACACACACTCCAGCGCTGTCACACACACACAACACCAGCGCAGGCCACCGCGCTTCTTGACCTCCAGAAATGTTTGTGACCGGCCGGTTTTATCAGGACTTCTGTTGAACCAGAACCTCATTATCATTAACCCCGAACCCTCAAACTGATGAACACAAGCACACAACACTAAACACAAACCGTTCATTACAAACTCTGGAAGGGACAGTTCACCCAAACATCAAACTGTGTCGTTCCAATCCAACGTTTGACTTGCTTTCTTCTGAAAAACACTCTTTTTTCTCAACATATCAAGATTGCAAAGGTCATTTTGGTATTATTTTACATATAATATAATATAATATAATATAATATAATATGGGATAATGCATGGCTATCTGTGCATAACGGAGTTTAATGCACAATGCTAAATAATAAAATAAAATAAAATAAAATAAAATAAAATAAAATTAAATTAAATTAAATTAAATTAAATTAAATTAAATTAAATTAAATTAAATATATAGCTGGCCAAGTGATGTAATCTGGATCACATAATCAGATTCCAAAAATGAAGTTCTTGTAATTAGATTTAATTAAATTTTAAAATACGTTGAAACAACCTAGGTAACTTTTTAGTGCTTACATGATCAAAACTAATCTAAAAGTAGTCCTATTATATTACTTAAAATTTGTAATATAATAGATTATGTTACTAATATGTAATTTGGAATCAGTAACAACTACAGACTGTAGTCTACCCAGTGTTTTTCTTATTAAATATTATATTAAAAACTGAATATAAAAATATGGTACAATTTTACAGTAATGTTATATTTGTTAACATTAGTTAACTACATCAATTAACATAACATATTTATTAATCACAATTAATGTTGATTCCAATATATATATATATATATATATATATATATATATATATATATATATATATATATATATATATATATATATATATATATATATAAATATATATATATATATATATATATATATATATATATATATATATATATATATATATATATATATTTACGTTGCATCTATTAATGTTATTTATGTTCCTGAGCTAACATAAACAGCTGTATTTTTATTAACCAACGTTAAAGAAGATGAATAAATACAGCTACATGTATTCCTCATTGCTAGTAAATTAATATCGTTAACGAATGGAACCTTATTGTAAAATGTTACCAAAAATACACAGACATTATATTATGTATTCACTTATCATAATATACATTACATATTAAGAATTAAATAAATAAAATGTTAAAACAAATGCAATACTTTTGATTAAATGCACTCTGGTGTAAGCGACCACTGATCGATCAGAAATTCAGACAAGGTACATTCGATTGTGCATCTGCTATCTGGACTAATCATTTCTCTAATTATTTTCCTCTGGAGTCTGTAAACATCTGTATAATAAATTGGACTCCCCCAGTGTTTTCTGGCTTTGTTGTTACTAATGTTTGTAGAATGCAAAGCTTTTAACAGGGAAATATTTATCACGCTCTGCAGTCATGAGAAATAATGATGGTTGCATTCAAGATGATCATCATAAGAGTAATCGGCCCTTGTCAAATTAACCTTTACGCTGGGAATGTTCAATAAAACACTGAGTATTTTGTCATAGACCAGCAGCGAGAGAAATGAGGGTGTGTGACTCTCTTAATTTATTGTTATTAACCTCATCAAGAGAAATGACATTGAGAATCAAATGAATGATCAGAGAGAAAAGCAAATATTCATACGACTGTACAGTAAGACTGTAACAATATCAACAGCGATGCTGGGCCACACTGGTTTGGTTTTACTACTGCAAACATTTAAATGCATGATTGGAAAAGGTCAAAATTGACTGAGAATAGTTGTAATGTGGCTCAGATTCAGACAGGAATCATGTGTTTGTCATGTTTTTCTGCTGATCAAGGGAGAATTTAAATCCAATAGAGTGCATCATATTTTGTGAGAAAGTGTGATGTGCTTCAGCAAAACAGACAGTGTTTTTGGAATCAGCAGCATAAACCAGAGAGGAACAAGTGCTGGATTTCGGTGTAATGCATGCATCATGTGGACTAGTGTTGTGTATGGTACTTTTATGGTGATGTTCTGTCATTATTGTAGCTTGACAGTCACCACTGTCTGTTTCCATTACATGGAAGAGATGCATGTGAACATCCAGCTGAACATCAGCTCTTGTGTTCTACAGAAGATAGAAAGAAATGAGCGAGCGCGGCAGAGTTGGGAGGTTTTGTACAGAACTGACACAATGTCTCTGGGATGTTTGTTGTGAAAGCAAACAGAAACCTCTGGAAGCTGCCAGGATGAAGAGAGAGAGCGTTGGAGATGCTTGAGATGGTTTGGATGCTCAGCACGGTTAAAGTCTTCATCTATTTTCATTTGAAGGACTTTCAGCTCACTTCGGCCCAAAGAAACTCTGGCAGAGTTGAGTTTATGTTGGCCAAAAAAATCACAGCATTCACTCAAATTCTGAAGTGGAAAAGTCAGCATTTATTGCAAAAGCACATAACGTTTGAAATATGTATTTATACAGTAAGTATATGAAGTAAAATAAATTCAAAAAGTTTATATATACATATAATAATATATATTATTAATAGGCATTGTTGCATTATATACTGTAAATGCAAATTATGAAAAATTACAGTGAGTAAATCATGTCTTAGTTATTTTAACTTGAATTTGACTGTTTTACTTATTTGTTTAACAGTACTGTATTTAAACATTTTTGAATATACAGTAATTAAATCAGAATTCGATGTTTGATGATTGGCGTTTTAACTCATTTTAGAGCAAATCAAGTTTTTCTTGCAGTGTTATAAGTGCTATAAATTCATCCATCTTTCATTTAAAGTTAGTGTTTTTAGTGTCCAGTTCTTACGGTTTGATTTTGCCTTTGCCAGTGGCTGAGAAACATCTACATGTAGTGTTTTTTGTTATATCATCCAGTCTCAGTCTGTCTTGAGTCTGACCCGTCTGTCTGTTCGAAAAACACACACACACACACACACGCGCGCGTGTCCTGGGGCTCGTTCATCTTTATTAGGTAACTCCTCTCATTTCAGGGGCACTTGCATAATTATCATTAACTATATATTCAAGAGGGAGCAATCAGCGTGTGTCTGTCTCCTGACGGCGTTTAAATGAAGCGTCTGATGGACAGAATATGCATCTTTGTCCAGCATTGAAGGAGAAATGAGAGGAAAGCGTGTGAATGTTTCCTTGTGGCACGAATGAAGCAGTGGATGAGATTCATTCTGTCGTATTCTGTTGTTTCAAGTCTATAAAGCAAAAGAGAGAAAAGTTCACGCAATTTCCATTTTTGCCCTGCTGACATTTTACTTCCTAATTATTTTCTTTGTTTTTATTTTTTATTGTATATATGTGTACATATATTACCCATTCATATATTACCAATTTCTTCTAAGCACTTTTCTACTTGGAATTTTTACTGCAGCACTTCATGTAAAAGTTATGAAGCACTGTAGTGAGTCGCCTGAAAAGGCCACAGCTGTTGATTTTGAGGATCGTTTTAAAACAGGCCAGTTTTCTGAGTGGGCGTGTCCTGAGGAGAATGACTCCGCCCCCTTCATTAAGATGAATGAGTGTCTGTTTGCTGTGATGGATGAGCTCTGTGAACAGCACAGAAAGCATCTCTCTGCTCAATCTGATCATATAGTGCAGCACATTAAACTGTTGAAGAATAAAAGACAGATGTAGAGCGCTCTGACAGACAGTCTCAGCTTTGAACTCCTGTGTGACGTCTGCTGAAGTGCACAACAACTCGTTTCTGCAGTTTAGCTTTTAATTAATGCTTTTCATGGAGAGGAGATGACGTTTTAAGGTTTGGTAGACCTCAAATGCTCAATGAGTTTTCAATGAATATGTTACATTTGGGTCTAGTGTCATATTGTCTATTGTAGGGTTTCCCAAATCAAGGACTTTGAGCTGATGAATATTTAAGAATTAAACTGAATTAAAATTTTAAATAAATAAATGTGGCTGCACAGTCAATCAAAATAAAACTGAAATCACTTATTGCAATTATCAAATAAAAAGCTGCAATTTAATTAAATAAGTGTATGAAACCCTCCTCCATCCCCAGCTCCACCTGTATGGATCTGCTATGAGGTGAATCGTTTATCATGTATGTCTTTTGACCAGTATCCAAACCTAGATAGCCAACGTGCAATTTTTTTGTTAAATAATTGAAATGTAAATATTGTATGTTTATGAAATTTGGGCGACAAAAATCGTGGACCCCTGGACTATTGTTATGACACTTTTGTGGAGCACTCTAGTCTCTTTAGATCTTGATTTCTGTGCTCCATGAGCTCTTGTTGTATCTGTATGAAGATCTGGATTTCTCCGTATGAGTCTGTAATGTGATGAGGACGAGTGCATGAAGAGTTCAGTGATGAATCCCATTCAGGTTGAGGGTCCTGGACAGTCTGATGTGTGTCCAGACCTGCCGTCATCTCTCGCTGCTGCTTGCGTTCTCACTCCTGTCTGATTAGTATTCACACACCTCACTCCTGATCGCTTGGCTTTTGTTTGCTAATTATGGTCTGATTGCTCATTAGATGTTGTGTCTTGGTGTCTGTGTTCTGTAAACAAGCTCGGCTGCATCTGCTTGTAGAGAAACAGATTCTGTAATGTCAATGAGCAGCGAACACTGTTTATGATGAGAACACACATCTGCTGTAATGGACAGACACACAAACACTTACAACTACAGAAACACACCGACACACACATGCTTAGCTTCATCTGCATATCGAGTCAGCTGGTATGCTTTAATTACACACACACACACACACACACTGAGGACTAGTTCTTGATCACATGATGTAGAATTAGAGGAGTGCTGAACTGGTTTTGGCCTGGACTCGGTCGGTCTAGCGCTGTATTAGTGTTGTCTTGGTCTTGGTTTCAACATGTGCGATCTGTGTCCCGTGTGAAATTGGCTTTATGTTGAAGTAGTACCAGCCCAATTTAAATGTGTCCCTCTGGGAATTCTCCCAATGGTTATCCGGGGCTGTGCATGGTTAAAAAACTATACTGATGACACACTATAGCCGATGCACATTGTGTAAAAACCCAAGTATACTTTATGCTTCTCGAACCCTAATCCAACAAATATAAGAAAACCTAAAAATATCAGCCAGGTTCATCTCAATTCTACAGACGGTTTTGTCCTCAGACTATATCTAAGTACAGTTGTGAAGAGCATTGGTTTCGTTGAAAGTGCTCATGTAACACACACACACACACACACACACTCTCATACGGCTATGATGTGGCTATGAGCAGTAATGACTGGATACTCTGATTTGAAGGGCCCGGTTGATGACAATCCCATTTTCTGTGTAATTTCATGCTTGTCTTCTTGAATGAAGATATTGGCTGCTGTGAGGCGTCGGGTCAGAGGCGCAGTGCCGCTCGCTCTGTGTTTCCTGTGTCTTGATGAAAAGTAATTCATCATTTACACCCCTGAATTCTGCCACTTTCCCCCCGCTCTCTTCCTCTCTGTCTCGTAACAAGTTTGCGGCCGCGGCGGTCCCTGCGGTCCAGAGGAGGGCTTCGGCTGAAGGAGATAAATAGGTTTATTCCTGCGCTGGTGTGGCGGAGCAGGTTGGGACTCTGGGCCGCTCCTGATGGAGTTTGTCACCCCTCTTCCTCTGGAGCCGGAGCCTCTGACCGCTCGGGCCGGACGAGAGACTACGGCGGCCGCTGGCGCGTGAGACGGAGGAAAATTGATTTTTTTTCTCTCTTCCCTCATGTTTGAAATCTGCCAGGCTCTCTGAGGGGACGTTTCTGACAGGTCCGAGTCGATCGGCCAATCACGGCGTTCGAACGGACGTGGCCCCGCCCCCCCTGAACGGGCCACAGGGCTGCCCAGAGACTGACCGCTGCGCTCGCCACACATGACCTGTGAGCTGTGAAACTCAAATAACATCGCAGACAGATCCCATGTGCTGATTCGTTTTAGTCCCGCAGAAGAGGCAGTGCATTGAGTGTAAGAGAAAGAGCTCTGATTGTCTGAAGAAATTTAGGCTGCACCATATTCCAAGTGAAACTGAAATGATGTTTTAAAAATAAAATAATATTAATATTTTTTTTTTACTTTTTAATAATTATTATTATTTTATCTTTTAAAAAATAATAAAAATAAATAAATACATTGAGCGGGGAAACCTCTTACTTTTTAACTGCATTTTCATTTTCTTAGTAGTTTTTAGCAAAAAAAAAAGAAAGAAAAAAAATCAATTTGTATATATATATAGATACTACTAACCACAATGCCAACCTTACTAAAAATACAAATGTATCTCAATGTACTTCGTTAATATGAAGGGAGGATTCACCTGTACTTTGAATTTATTTGGGTTGTGTTTAATCATTGTAGGAAATACATGTAAACTTCAATTTACTGGTGCTGTTCTGCCATGAGATAAACTGTTTTTCCTGCAGTGTACTTACCACATTGACCACTAACCACAATGCAAACAAAACTGAACTGCACCAACATCACACTTACTAGTGATCACTCTAACCGTACGCAGCATCCCGTTAGACTAGCGCTGATAGTTTCGGTTGCTCTAATGGCACAAGAGGGAATTCATCAAGATGTTTTGACATGTTTTGGGTTTCCTTTTTGATGTTCAGTAACATTTCAGCTTCACCTCTCACCTGTGACATCAACTTACAGTTACACACACACACACACACACACACACAAATCTGTGGAGTCAGGCGCTATGTGTG
>NC_068401.1:28384953-28409953 GCF_023724105.1 Carassius gibelio | reverse complement strand
AAAAACTCCCACATCAAACAGACAACTAACTGGAATCATATTTTCCAACGAACCCATGACAGAAACTTCCAGAAATGCTGAAAGCAAAGCTTCAGGCAAACATTACGGTGTAAAAACATCGATGTGCAATGACTTGGCAGTACTGGGGTCATTCGTTTCATTTCTATTCACTGTTTCTGTCTATTTTATATGTGAATGTTGTTCAGGTTCAAGGTTAAATTTAGATCCAGAAGTTTCTGAGAGTAAACAGGTTCAGTCAGATGAAGTGTTAATGTGTTTTATGCATTAGTATTTTATCCCTCATAAAGGTTTGCGAGTGCAGAACATGCAGTAACAGTAAAAGATATCCATCATTGAGTCTGTCAGTTCAGTGCCTGCAGGACAGTTTCCTAATTTCCTGAATGTGTATCCAGTCCAGAATTACCATTAAACCTGAGGCTGAACTCCTGTGTGCAGTCAGGATTGGTGCCAAATGATGCATTTACAGCATTTTCTAATATAGAAATGTAGTAATTGCCAGGGAGTTCTCGGTGGTTGCTAAAGAAAGTTACTTTCTAGTCCAAGTCAAACAGACCCAGTGCCAAGACTGATGAGATGATATTCTGGTAACACACACCTCTTCTCAACAAGATGTGTGTTGAAATGAATCATTCATGTCAGTAACACATGCAGAAGGAGTTATGTGCCGAGGGTTATTAGAGTTAGATGTTGTTCAAAACAAGTATGTACTGTAAGAGTCATTTCTGAATCTTTTTTAGAGAGACAGATAGAGAAACAGCATGTTTTAATTCCCCATCACACTAACTAATGCATCGATTCCTGTTGAAGAAAAGCGCACATTATGAATGAATCATACAGTACTAAACTCAGTATGAAATCATGAAAACTCATGCAGTGGACAAAACTGTACTAATTTTAATTGAAAGTTGTATATTATTGTGTCTGGCAGGCCTAACAACTCTGAGCTTTCAACCAGAATTGTATCAGTCGGTTTTCATAATTTGTGCTTTACTTCAACGGGAATCGATACAGTAGTTAGACATGCCAGAAAGCACTTAAATTTCATCTCTCATAAATCTGTGGTGCAGAGACGCGCTCCTGCTCTTTCTGTCAAGGTGAGTGTATTTCATTTGTTTGTGGTTAGAGGCGTTTATGGGTGTAAAGCTCATCTCTGTCACAGCTGAGAATCCGAATGTGTGTGTGTGTGTGTGTGTGTGTGTGTGTGTGTGTGTGTGTGTGTGTGTGTGTGTGTGTGTGTGTGTGTGTGTGTGTGTGTGTGTGTGTGTGTGTGTGTGTGTGTGCCAGGCTGGTGCAGGCGCTGGCATTCAGCCCGGCTGGCACATTAATCTAAAGAGTGAAGCTAATTATGGCCACAGTACAGAGCTCCGAACACGAGGCTGCAGGCTTGTGTCAGACGAGCACATCTGCTGAACCTGCACTCACAGTTCACAGCAGCTCAACGCTCACATATTAAACTGTTCCAAGCTCATAATATAGGACAACAAGAGCTTATTTGAGTTCAATGTCAAAATCACTTTAAATTACTCTTCCTTTCTTTTTATTGTACCGTCCCTTAAGTGTGTAATATTGCTGTTTGTGCATGAAAACTGCAAAGCTGCAAAGCACAGTCCATGCCAACCCATATTTTTACAATATTTTAAATATATTTCAAAAAGCCCAAAAATACATTTTCTAAAGTATATTTCAAAATATATTAAATTTCGATTTTTTTTTTTTTAAATATATAAAAATTTATTTAGACTTAAATATTTTAATCCAAGATTTCACACTTGAAGAAAGCTTTGTCTGTCACATGTGAAGATAAAACACTTTTCAATTAAATTCAGCAAGGAACATGCGTTACATTGTAACTGCTCCAAATTCAATTTATAGCTCTGTACTTTTACTGTTTGACAACTATTGTGACTCATTTGGGTCTGTTTTGTATTTGTAAGATACATAAAATTGACAACTCACTTAATAAGACACAATTGTGAACTCTGTTAAGTCTTAAGAGTGCTGAAAGAGAGCAACAAATCTTTACAGTTTCTGTCCACCTCACTTTCTGTCCCTGTCCGGGTCTATGATGATTCGATTACCACTCAATAGCATTTTAATTGACTCTAATAACAAAATCATATTGAAAACAGTGAAAATATTTGTTCAAAGCTGCATTGTGCAATTTTTTTTTTTTTTGCAATAGCAGCACCAAATGTAATAGCACAAATAATGACTGTTGTCAAACAGGTTTCCCCACACACTGTTCCCATCTGTCAGGGTCTGATGGGTAATAAACATTTTCTGCATGCTATTTCATGACAAAATAGTTCATGGCACTTTTGATCGGAGCTGACGGTTTCAGAAATTTGCATGTTGAAGGTATTTTGAAGCATGTTGAAGCATGATGAAGGTAAACAGAGACGTAAGGCTTGAGCGTGAGTTTGACTCCAGCACTAAAAGCCACTTAAACACTTCCTAAATGAAGTGTGTGATGACCGGATGAAGTGATGGAGGGATGCTGGAAGTCCAGTCACAGTGGTGAGGTCAGCAGCTGTTTATATGCTCTTGCGTAACGACTGACCGGATTAAATGAACTCGCTCCTGAACCCTCTCCTTCAGCTCCTCATCTCATCACATGCTTTTGATGGGTGTCAGTGTTGATCATACATAAACTTAATATTTTGTCATTTAAACTCAAATTTCTGTTAAAGTGTGGAAGTGAAATAAGGTGAAAAAATCAAGAAAGATATTAAGTATCAGACAAACAAATCCTGGCCATAGAGAAATTAAAGGTAAAATCTTCCAATGCAAAGAAGTCATTGTCATTTCCTATATTCTGCTCCAAGAAAAGCACCACCTAAATTGATCTGACCTGATATCTTCGGGACTTTTCACCCACTCTATTTGTTTTCCATGTGTGTATTGTTAGTTTTACAGCAATGTTGACCAGCTATAGATTCACGAGTGAACAGTAAACACGCAGCAGACATGTAGAGTATTGCATGCGGTCCATTATTCACGTTTCAGTCGTTTAATCCTGCAGAGATGGAGAGATTCATGACCTTCATGAAAACACTCCTATAACTGCACAGCAGAAGTACATGACAAATCTCCACTGACAATACAGCATGCCAGTGGTCTTAGTGTTAAGAGCGCCAGACCTCCTGTGAGGGATAAATGCAGATCACTAAGTGTGTGTGTGTGTTTGCGATTTATCGCCCGGCACACACCATCCATCAAAATCAGCTGTGAACTATTTAACCTCATTGACTCAGGAGTGTCGTTCAAAACCCTGCGCCATTAAACACAAACTCACAGCAGAAATAAACCCAGTCCTGTCTGTCTGTCAGCGCAGTGATGCTGGTCATATTTATTCCTCCCAGAAATATCTCAGGGCCAAAGGCTTCTGGCAGCTGCTTTTATTACACCACTAAAAGAAAACAGACACACATCCACATAAAATCATTTATTAGGCTAATCTTATGTTTTGATTGTTGTTGTTTAAGGATTTTTAGTTTTATTTAAAAAAAATATATATATTATTAAACTTATAATTTTATTATTTATAAATTTAAAATAAACTACTGAAATGTTGTTTTTGTAAATAAATTCATATTAGTCATTCATTTATGCAATTTATATTCAACTTTATATGTAAGCATTTAAGCAGATGCATTACATTATAAGGCATTTAAGATCATTTAAAAAATACATCAATTCAGTCAAGTGTGTCTAAAGGTTTCAAAAGGAGGTTATTTATACCATATATATATTTATTTCTGTGTGCCCTTAATAACTCAGGCTTTCACCAATAATAGACTTACTTCAAATGTGCTTGTATTATATCCAAATATCTGCCTAAAATACACTTAAAACAAGTCTAGATCGTTTTTTATTGAAGGTGTTGTTACCATCTAATATTCATCG
Source organism: Carassius gibelio (assembly GCF_023724105.1). Taxonomy (NCBI): domain Eukaryota; kingdom Metazoa; phylum Chordata; class Actinopteri; order Cypriniformes; family Cyprinidae; genus Carassius; species Carassius gibelio. Next base: position 28,406,026 of record NC_068401.1, on the reverse strand, counting down.
TTAAAGGATTACCAGGAAATATCAGTCTGAAATCATTTAGTCACCATCATGTTTAAACCTGTATGTCTTTCTTTCCTCAGTGGAAGCAACATTGCGTAGAATATTTTTGATTTGATCTTTTACATGAAATAAAATTGACTATATTCCAAGTCTTCTGAGGTCCAATCTGTGAAGGATACTCAAATGCAAGTTGTTATTAGCAGAAAATGTTGTAATGCATGAGTTGCATGACCACTTTTATACTTGAACTGTGTTATTTATTTCTGTATTTAATCTTGACACCCTCAGCCCTCATTTACGTGCGTTACACTTAACTCCAAGCCATTTCTCTTCAGTTTGTGTGAAATGAATGATTATTATTCTGGGCGAACCTTTAAAGAAAAGCATTCTTTAACAATTCTTATCATTACTGAAGAATTATCTGTTGTGAAATACTGTCTGTTGATCATCACTTGTTATACTCAACAACAACAAAAAATATTGTATCTTATAATAATGATTTCATATGTATTGATAAAAATCATTCTTTTGAGCCTTGGAACCATTACTGGAAGCAAATTATATATTGATAAATCTGTTATTGTATTAATGATTAAATAAACATGAATTATGGTTCATTTGATTGATAATGGGTTTATAAATCAAATAAAATCAGTACTCCACATCTCCAGTTGCATGTTTATTCAGAAATATTAACCTACCAAGTTTATAAATAAATACATTTGTGAAATAAACACCATTAGCAGTACAATGTTTCCATTTATAGTATAAGACACTGCTTTATAATTAAATTACATTTCAAAGTAAAATGTTGGCTTGTTTTAAAATGCTCTACAGTGCTTTCGCAATGGTGTAGGCTGGCTACTGCCAATAAATCCGAACTGGAAATAAATAAATAAATAAATAAATAAATGCTTGATTTTTCGCCCCTCCTGACAAGTCACGGGTCACCTGATCACTCTTTGCTCTGATTGGTGTGAACTATTTACAAGCGTTCTTCCATTGGACAGCTGAGCTGTCCGTAACATTCCTTCATCGGGCCGAGGGCGGGGCTTGTAGTAATACGAGCTGGCGTAAACCTCCTTTCTTTCCATTCGAGCTGTCAATCAAATTACTGTTTTGAGTGTTTCGTGTGGAAGCTTGGAAATAGAGGAAACCAGTAGAATGACACGAAACAGTTGTTTTTAAAATGGGTGGGGACTAACTAGATGTGAATAATATTTGTCTTGTTTTATTTCTTCACTGTGTATTTTACGTTTACTGCCTGTTTAAAGGATTTTCAGTATCGTTATTTACGTGTAAACTGTCATTGCCGCTGCTGAAGCGGCGGCGCTGTCACACGATATGTGTTACTTTTCTAATCGCGGATATGGCTTAACCAATCAGAGTCGAATACCAGATAGTTTAAAAATATATCATTTTACAGTTAAGATGGAGTTTAAATTTTAATGTGCGTGCCTCCAATAAATCCTAGGAAATAACTTATAATAAAGATTACACTTTTAAGTTTTCATATATTTGTATAAACACAAAAACGATCACAAGATTTGAATGTTGTGTGAAGGCAATAGCTGTTTTTGGGCCGCGCAGCGCCCCCTACAGGAACTAACGCCTTAGCATTCCCCACATGGAAATACTGCTGTTCATTTTTAGTCTGGAAAAGAGAAGGAGGAAAGGGGGAAAAGAGGAGGAGTGGAGGAGAGGAAAAAACCAAAACACTCAGTGCTGTTCGCCATGTTGTGTTCAGGACACATGAGAGAAAATATGGACGCCTCCGAGGCTTTATTCCAGCATTTAAACACACAGAAACGGAGCTGCTTTCTTCTGATCTGTGACTGATCTGGGATCATTTGGACGAAAAAAGGATTTTACGGAGGAATGCATTTTATCCGACACTATAAAACACGGTTTAGTTGATCTGTTTTAGCTGCTGTTTCGGATCTCTGAAGCTGGATTTATATCCGTGAGTTCTGGAATGAAGATCATCATTATGGTTTATTCAAAGCATTTTTAAACGAACGAGAAGATCACATCTGGATGTTTTTGAACTTGACTGAACCATGAATAGGAATTTTCCCCATGCACTCAAAATGATCGCTGTTTCTATATCGATACTGACAAATAATAATGCATAAGTTTCAGGACAGGCCGCTGTCACTTTCTAATGCAATATGATTGTATCAATGTTTGATATTTCATCTATGCAAACAGAAACACACGCACTGACCTCCACACTGAGGATTTGTCAAATCTCTCAAACACTAAACCTCTCTTACAGACTTAAACATTGATCCGGACCTGTTTGCTCACAAATAAATGCTTCTGGCAATATCAAAACATTAATTTTAGAGGGAGTGGATTATCAGCTCGGGTGTTGCTGGGATTTATTGCAGTACAAGAATCTGCGCTGAAAATGAGGACAGACACCAAACTGGCCTTGGCTATATTCCTCGTCTCGTGCTCATCAGGTGGGTCCATGTTTCTGCTTTAAATCCAGTCTGGTTTTATGTCATAAACTTAAGCATTGCTCATAGATTGTGAGTAACTCAGGTTGTGTCGGATTAATCTAAAGCTGCTTGTTACAGCCGTGTGCTGACGCGCGTTACATTGTAACGGATGTGGTAACACTTTATTTCAAGGCGTCCTTGTTACACGTGTTACTTACTATAATAACGATACATTATGCGTAATAACATGCAAGTAACCCAAACCCGTACATGTAGATAATTAATATTACTCAGTACTTAAATGTATAATTACACTGTAACAAAGACACCTTAAAATAAAGTGTAACCACTGGTGTTCGTCTGGTGTTACACTCTGCTCATAATAACTGAGGTTCAGTATTGTGCAGAACAAAGACGAAGGCCCAAACCTCAACACCATTTTTACAGTTTCCTGGTTACTCAATATTCTGTATATGATGTAATTTGAGCAAGATTAATTTTGAGTTATGAATCACGTTACACATCACATGTCAGTAAGAAAGGATCTTTATATACATTTACTGTTCAAAAGTTTTTTTGTTGTTGTTGTTTTAAGACTTTTTTATATGTATGCATTTATTTGACCAAAATGCAGTAGAAACAGAAAAATTTTGAAATATTACCACGATTTAAAATAATTGTTTTCTATGTGAGTATATGTTTAAATGAATTGATCAAAACTGTATTTTCAGCATCATTCCTCCAGTCTTCAGTGTCACATGATCTTCAGAAATCATGAAAATTGATGATTTACTGCTCAAGAAACATTTCTGATTATTATCAATGATTAAAACAGTTGTGCTGCATAATATTTTTGTGGAAACCTTGATACATTTAAGTTTTCAGGATTCACGGATGAATAGAAAGTTTGAAAGAACAGCTTTTATTTGAATTAGAAATCCTTTATAACATTGTAAATTACTTTATTCTAATTAAAAAATGACTGACCTCCTCTCCAAACGTTTAAACAGTAGTGTATGCCTTGTGCATTTTCATGCAAACGTGCTGTAATAATTTTAATAATTCTTTAGTCCTATAGAGCTTGGAGAATCTGCATGGCATTGACATTTGACATCTGATGAATGAACAGTTCTCCTTGGGTAGATTTGTACAATTAAATATACAGAGTTTTCATACATTACTTCTTTAATCATGTAATAATAATTCATTATTTTAGGTGTCAGACATTTCGAATGATTTACTCAAATCCTCACTTTGTTTACACTCTTCTGTAAGCATTCTTTCATAAATGTGCTTAAAAGTACATTAAACTCTTCCTGTTAGTGGATCTTTCTTTTTCTCCTCCTAATACTTCATCATGATTTTGTGGCTGGATTGTTTGAATCTTGATGGTAATTGGCTTTTTAACAAAGTGGGAGAAGCTTTTGTTGTGATCAGCTCATCCCCTCACACCTAAAACACCTGAGACCAAACTCTGGAGATCTTCAGTGTTTGCTGTTGTGTAGAGACAGATCGATGGATAAAAGGTCTAGATCATGAGAAGGACACAGGTGAGGGCAGTAACGTTCTCTCATTGGTCTGGATTCGGTCGGATGCTTGTTCAGATTAGCCACTATACTGATCTTTTTAAAGATGTCTGAATGCTTCACTGCTCAAGGTTACAGAGTCTGACGCCAGAATAACACTAATGCCATTAAAGACCAGTCTATCTGACGTGCTGCATTAGAGAGTGTTTACTATGGTATATAACTTGAGGAAGTGTGTAATGTTTTTCAGTATATTTATAGTAAGTGGTCAGCTGATGTGTTTTTTATCAGCTGTAACTGATTGAGATATTACTGGAATATATTTCTAAATGGTCTATCATTTGTAAAAAAGGACATCACTGTCATTACAATTAAAGTATTGCCTTTCTGTCATTTTAATCCGTTTGTTTAAAGCAGTCTGACATTGGGAAACCTGTCTGAAAACAGTAATTTGATAACTCTCATGACATGCAGAAGTTATCAGAAACATCAGAAGTGACAGGTGAAGGTGTTTACTGAACTCCAGCTCTCTCTCTCTCTCTCTCTCTCTCTCTCTCCTCGCTCAACCAGTCCTGAAGTAGGCCAAAGGTCTGCAGCAGCCCTCATCCTCTTTAACATAAGCCTGTAGGGCTCACACAGACTTATGCCAAGGTTACAGCCGCGAGCAAATCCCTGCACCAGCAAACCTCACGCACCGGCTCTAAGAGCAGCTCACCGCTGATTAAAATCATTCTCCAACATCCCAAGATGATGCAGGAATCCAATATGCCCTGCCCCTTTACTTTGGCCGAAAAAAAGAAAAGAAAACAATTAAGAGATATACATTTTTTAGCCTAGTCTTACAATTTTTAAACATTCAAGTTATATATTTATTTAATTCTCATTATTGTAATACTGTACTGTAAAATGAACGTAATCACAACTATTCTCGTAGCTTCACAAAATTGAAGTTGAGCCCCTGATGACACATGGACTGTTTTACTGATGTCTTTACCTTGTTTCTGGACCTGGGAACATTCAGTTGTGTGGCTGTCTATGAGGGTCAGAAAGCTCTCGGATTTCATCAAAGATATCTTCATTTGTGTTGCGATGATGAACGGAGGTCTTACGGGTTTGGAACGACATGGGGATGAGTCATTAATGACATAATTTTCATTTTGGGGTGAACTATCCATTTCATATTTATCATCAAAATAATTTATAATAACAATAATATCAAATAATAATATATTGCTTTAAAAATTAAGCTTATATGCTGAGCCAGTATTTTTGTGACATTGTGACATTATTTCATTAATTACAAATTCAGCACATTCTCCTCGAAATTTTTGTGTTTTATTTATTTGTTTTTGTCATTACCGTGATACTTCACGTAATACTGATGAATGCAATGCAGTTAAAATGATCCTTTGATTCACATTGCTTTGAGGATTTTAAAACACAGAGTTCCGGTCCTTGATTCTGATTGGCTGAGCCACGTTCGAAGCTGTTACTCTTCAAATATTCTCCTCCTTTGTTTACTTTTGTGTGTTGCTCGGCAAACACTTCGTTGGAACCACAGCTGTTTCTGAGGAACTACATTGTTTTTATTAATATCACTACACTGATCTGTTTTATTCTTTGGAAGCTTACTAGGTAAATGGAATAACTGTTTTATAAAAGCAATAATCACCATGAAGCCGGGGTTTACAGTGAATTAAGGGGATGACGAGGAACAACACGCAGTATGTTTTCTCCTGGGTCTGTGGTTTAGTGTTCGTTGTTTCTGTGAGTCTGCAGAGCTCCAGATGGGCAGCCGTCTCTCCGCCGGTCTCCCAGCATGTGGCTGGCGTTGGTGGTTGTGTTTGAGACAGATGTGCCTCTCCGTCCAGCCGCTCTGGCTCCAAACTCTGGGAACGCTCCTCTGGCAGACGGAGGAGTTACAGACTCTGAAAGCATTTCATTTGATGAATCTGCAGAGAAACTGGAGAAGACAGACCGACCGAGAGCGAGAGAGAGATTCAGAAGCTCTCAAGAGTGTGTGTGTGTGTGTTTAGAGAGAAACTGTGAAGTGTTTGAATAGACTGAAACCCAAAGCAGAGAGTAAAATATGATGCTGGTTTGTGAATGTAAATATGGCGGCAGTAAACCAGAAGTCTTAAAAGTGTCACATTCTAAGTTCACTTATAACACCAGTCAAGGTTTCTTGCTCTGAAAAGAGTCGTAAATTCATTTTTTATGCTCTTTTTCCATCCTGACCCTTACAATGGAGCTGTTCAGTCATGACGTCAATTTGTCAGCAAACCCAGAAGACTAATTCAGCACGGTTTCCCTCAGGAATGTCCTCTGGGTCTTTAGAATTGCAGATTTCTATTTTTCAGAGTAAAATAAAGTGACTTTTTGTTCTACACACATTAACACCTCATTTGTGAGATATCAAACCATTGTGTGTTTTAAAGATTAAGGTTTCTACACTTGCACAACAACAGTTGTCTGATTTGTGAAGTTTATAAACTCACATCTTTGTAGTTATAGTCTTTGTTAGCAGCTCTCTTTTTTTTAAAGCAGAATAAACAAAATTAATATTTAAGGTAGACCTAAGGTAGGTAGAGTTTTTTCAAGTAATCGCAGATCTAATTTTACTCATAAATCAAGAAACCTTAACAGTGTTATTTTAGTTCTTTAAGTGTCATTGCAATCCATTACTGTTTGTATTAATATTTTGAATCAGGTTTTTTTTTTTTTTTTAGAATTTCCATTTGTATTTTTCAGTATTGTTGTGTTTTCGTCATTTTTATGTTTTTATGTCTATATATTTTTCTTAATGATTGTTATTGCAATATAAGTAAAGAAATGAAAAGTGTTTTACTAGCAAGTATGAAATAAAACAAAATTGTATATTTTATTTATTCCAGTAAATGTTTATTTTGTAATGAAGTAATTCAATTAATGAAAAAAAAATACTTTATATTTTATATATATATATAATCTTTTTTTTTTAATGAATGCATGTAAAGTTCAGAGTTTATGTGCACTTTGTGTCTTGGAAAGTTTTCTATTTTGTGAGCTAATGTAGTTTATGCTTTTAACTTGATATTGTGAGCTGTTACTGGCTTGTATGACAAATTTCTTGGTTCCTCATTTGTAAATCTCTGTGGATAAAAGCATCTGCTAAATGTTAGGATAGTGTTCGCCGAATGGGTTGGTGTTTGTGAGATTGTGAAAGAAATACTAATTCTGACTTACATTTTAACATTTAAACAGATATTAATTAGGAGACATGACAGGCCAAGTAGTCTTAGCTGATTAGCTATATTTGTGCATTTGCTTATTAGATTAAAGTTTCCAATATACGTAGACATTCGACAAGCCTTTTTAGCGTTAGTTTTACATGACACTATGACTAAGCAAAACAAACTCTTAAAGTATGGTTATGACCAACATTATCATCTCTAATCAGGGTCGTTTCTGGAACTAGAAATGGCTCAGTTTCCACTTAAGAAAATAAAAAATAAAGTAAAAAAACCCTAAGGTTGCTACACTTCAAGTACTCTTATCCAAGAAGTATTTATATAAAAGTAAAAAGCCCAATTTCAATGTGAACCTGTGGTCTTGTGCTGATTTATGGACCGACAGGACTTTTTCTTCAAGTACATTGTTTAATTGATTTTGCGAAACTATCAGTATTTAACATTTTTGTGGTTATTTGAGTAATTGAGATTGAGCATAGCACACTTACACACAGTTTAGCCTGACTGTAGTTTGTTTGATTGTGGCGGCGCCTCATTAGATCTGCTCTGTGTAGATGATGAAGTGTTGCTGTCCGCTGTTTTGCAGTCATTTGTATTCTCAGTTATTCCGGGGTTGTGAATCTGTGTGTGTTTTAGTGCTGATTGTACAGTATGCTCAGCGTCTGAGGGAGCGCATTGATTTTGTGTATTGGATTTGGCTCTCTGTGAGGTTTCTGCAGTAGTTCTTGTAAATTTGAGTGCCTCCTCCTGATTTACACGTCTGTCCCAGCTGGCCTAGTGATCGGCTTCATTAGCTCATTACTGAGAGGATACGAGCGCTTCATTGTGCTTCTCCCTTAATCTCTCAGACAAAAAGGTACAAAAGCTGTCACTGGGGCGCTACCTAAAAGGTAGACTTTTGTACCTAAAGAGTCCATATTGATACCTTAAAGATACATATACGTACCTAAAGTGTACAAATTACTACCTAAAAGGTACAAAAATGTACCTATTGACAGCCTAGTGACAGCTTTTGTACCTTCTTGTCTGAGAGTGAGCTACATTAAATGACATTAAAAGTACGAAAGTATGCACTAATACTAATAATATCCACTTTTAGAATGCAAGCCCAAAATTTTTTTTTTAATTTTTATTTATTTAAAACAAAATTCTTTACATATTTTGTGTATCTTTTAAACATTTATTTGTTTTTTTTATTTTAATTTTAGTTTAAGTTAATTTGTAAACATAATTAACATTTTTATTAAAAAAAAAGTTATATAGAAATGTTTTATTTTTGTAAAAATTATATTTTATATCATTTAAATCATCTATATTTAAATTATAGAAATAAAAAATCTAAAATTAATTATATATAATTATATTTTTATATTTTTTATTTCACATTAGTTTTTTATGTATTTTTTTTAATATATTATAAAATATTCACAATTTAATTACTTTTTTTTTAATTAAAATGTATGTCATACATGTCATAAGGTCCAGCTGTGTTTCCACCTGTTGTGTGTTTCTGCTGCTGACGGTGTTTGATTGATTGCTGTTGGAAGCTTATGGCTGAAGAACTGCATTGTGGGTAAATTTCAACAGATTAGCTGGTAAAAAAGTTCTTGCCAGAGTATATGGCACGTGTGTGTGTGTGTGTGCGCTGCCACCAACACACACATATATTGACTTCCCTTTATTAAATATATATATATATTTTATGAGGAAGTGCTCTGTGATTCTGTGCTGGAAATGACCTGCATGTTACTGGAAGTTCAGATTTTTATTAAATACAGAAAGCAATCAAACAGGAACTGTATTTGAAGAAAAACAGATGGTGTTAAATGGGTCTTGATTTAGGATCATTAATGAATGATTGAGTGAGTAACTATAGATCCGTTTACAGCACAGACTGTGAGTTTAGATCTGATGACACTGATCTGAATCTGCAGAGAGAAAGAGAATACAAATGAAAAAGGGTTTTTAAGAGAACTTTCAGAAAGATTGTTTATTTTTGACATGAATTTAAATTCATATTCATCTAGAGTTGATCTAATTAAGGCAGGAGTTTCTAAATAGTTTATTGCAGCAGGTCTGTCTCAGTGTAATAATCTTTGCACTTTATTGATTTATTGTAGAATACACAGTGTGTAATTACTGTTGTGTTGGTGTTGCCCTCTGCTGGTAATAGTGTGTGTGTGTCTGTGTGAGATTATTATTTTTTAATACCCCAGTTTAATATGCAGAGACAGCTGTAAGGCACTGTTCTTGTGTGGTAATGCAGATGATTGAATGTTCATGTTCAGATTTCAAAAGAAAAGATTAAAGGGATTGATGAAAGCTTAGCACAGACTTCAGTGGAATATGTCAGACTGATGATTCTCTCTTAATTGAGGTGATTAAGAGAAGATATACGACTCTTAATGAGAAGGCAGACTCATGTTGAGGCATCAGAAAGTTCCTCGGGGACAAACACACCGTTCAGAAACTCACACGAGACTCCTGAAGAATGAAAGGGACATTTAGGAAAGAAATGATGCAGCGCAGAAATATCTCCACCGGCTGAAAACTGAAGAAGCTCGATAACATCGAGAGAGAGAGATCAGTGACTGCCGGCCTTTTAATCTTGTGATTTATGAAACTAAGTCGACTATTACTCTGAAAGCTCATAATTATTTGATAATCAAGCGCCTCTGCCCTGCAGCCTGATGAAGGCTTTTCATGTTTGTGTCTCAGCGACGCTTGCGTGGAATTCGGTGAATGTTCAGTGGGCTGAAGTGAATAGAAATCTGTTCAGTGTGTTGAATTATTGAGAGGTCAAAGACGTCCGTCAGCAGAAATGTCTGATTGCTCCACGTCTCGGCTTTCTAGCATTCCTTCCCTTCAGTGAGCTGCTGTGGATGAAATGCAAGCCCTTTCCTGACACCCACACACACACACACACACACACACACACACACACACATGCTCAAAAGTTTGGAGTCAGTAATATTAATAGACAACTTTAAACTTTTGTTCATCAAAGATTTCTATTTCAAATAAATGCTATTCTTTTAAACTTTATGTTCATCTGTGAATCCTGAAAAATAAAATGCATCACAGTTTACAACTGTGTTCAACATTGATAATAATCAGAAGTGTTTCTTGAGCAGTAAATCATCATATTATTCTGATTTCTGAAGATCATGTGACACTGAAGACTGGAGGAATGATGCTAAAAATACAGCGGAGCATCACAGAAATACATTACACTTTAACACAGATTCACACAGAAAACAGCTGTTTGAAAATGTAATTATGTATCAAAATGTTACTGTTATAACTGCTCCTAAAGCAATAATTTACCTAAATTTTAGAATTTCTTATCATTGAGTAACATCATAAAATTCAGTCTGTTCCTCACAAAGTTAAAATGTCATTGCAGAAGATCTTCAGAATATAAGACATGCATGATTTTGCTGCCTTCGATTTAGGCAGCATCCCATTCAATCCCAGAATGCACTGTAATAAACACAATAATAAAAAAAAAAAGTTTAATAATTTTTAAAGCTTGTTTTAATTTGACCCACTGTCTGTGTCTTGTGTGTTAGTTTTTAAGAAACATCCAAGAACTGAAATCAAACAATGTTCAGCTCTACAGTGAGAAATCATGATTCAGTAGATAGTATTTGACATTTTTGAACTCTACAAGCTAATTTTTTAATGTGTGTGTGTGTGTTTTATACCTAAAGGTTCACTAATAATGTTACTCGTGGTTTAATGCATGAGTTGATACACTGTAAAAAAAAAAAAAAAAATAAAAAAAGCAATTTTCCCTCAGAAATCACTAGTACCGTACTATAAGTCACACTTTTTTTCATAGTTTGGCTGGTCCTGCGACTTATAGTCAGATGCGACTTATTTATCAAAATTAATTTGACATGAACCAAGAGAAATGAACCAATAGAAAACATTACCGTCTCCAGCCACCAGAGGGCGCTCTGTGCTGCTCACTGCTCCTGTAGTCTACACTGAAGACATAGAGCGCCCTCTCGTGGCTGGAGACGGTAATGTTTTCTCTTGGTTCTAAATAAATGCGACTTATATATGTTTTTTTCCTCATCATGACGTATTTTTGGACTGTTGTGACTTATACTCAGGTACGACTTATAGTCTGAAAAATACGGTAAATGGTCCAAATAACTACACAGATATTACAAATGACACTGAATTAAATGTGAAACTTTGAAATAGTAATTTCTTGAAAATGTAGATTCCAATAATCTATTTTATGTGCGACTATGAAAGATCATCATTATTTTACAGTGTACTGTACTTTTAAGGTTTGATATGCAATGAGCCTCTGTTTTGTTGATTAAACAGACTGAAGTGTCTGTCTGTGTGTTTCAGGTGCGATTCTCGGGCGCTCGGAGACGCAGGAGTGTGTGTTTTATAATGCTAGCTGGGAGAAGGACGGGACGAACCAGAGCGGAGTGGAATCATGTCACGGAGAGAAAGACAAGAGACAGCACTGTTTCTCCACCTGGAAGAACCGCTCCGGAGCCGTGGAGATGGTGAAGCAGGGCTGCTGGCTGGACGACGTCAACTGCTACGACAGGTACGAGCGCTAGATGTGTGTGTGGAGCAATCTACTGCGATGTGAACAGATGCTGACACACGTTACCTGTGTGTGTGTGTGTGTGTGTGTGTGTGCAGCAGCGAGTGTGTGGAGCGTAAGGAGGATCCAGACGTCTTCTTCTGCTGCTGTGAGGGAAACATGTGCAACAGGAAGTTTCACTTCAGGCCAGAGATCGTTGAGCGTGAGTAACACACACTTCACACCCCTCTTTTAGAGACAGGCATCAATGTTTCTTGCTGCTAGTAAGATACAATCTTGTTATTCAACCCAACTCTCTCACTGTACTCAGATATAATTTTGTGCTTTTATAATTTGGTTGGGCCATATTTTAGGGATGGATATTTCAGTGTCCTGATGCTGGCTGTTGTTAGTCACGTTGGTTTGCTTCTGCAGCTTCAGGACCATCTGAATCAGGGTTCACTTCATGGTTTTTAAGGGCTTTTAAATGGTAAGATCTCTCTCTCTCTCTCTCCAGCCACGACTAACCCCGTTCCCCCGAAGCCGGACTTGTTTCCCACGTTGCTGTACTCTCTGATTCCCGTCATGGCTGTGGCCGTCATCCTGCTCATCTCGTTCTGGATGTACCGTCGTCTGAAGCTGTCGTATCCGCCGCTGCTCGTGCCATCACAGGTACTTTACCTCATCTCTATATACTCAATATCTGATCTTTCACATAACAGTGCATTATTAATGTGTATCCATGTGTTTTGTGCTTCTCCTTCATAATAACAACGATGTTTCACTGCAGAGTGATTTTCTCACTGTGTTTGTCTTGTTTTCTTGTGCAGTTTAAGACTAACATCTGTCAGTGGGCTCAGAAAATAAACTTACTTCAAAACCAAGTTTATTTTTCTGAAACAGTTGACTAAAACCAGTCTTAATATCTTGAAATTTTGCATGTCAAGTCAGTATTAAGTGATAAGTTTCAAGTACAAACAAGACAAAATTACTAAATAAGGAAATATATTTTTCACAGTGTCTCACTCGCTTGTTTCTACAACATGTTCTTATTCCAGAGGGATTGATCGAGCAACATTCAAATCTCTTTTATTTATTTTTTTATTAGAGACATTTATACACCAGAAAGAATGCATCTGTTAATCTGAAGGATTCATACTTTCCCAGAAATCTCTATAAAACACATTTGTATTCATCTTCATGTTGTGTTCTAAGTCAGAGCATTGTGATTGGTCCATATATTAACCAGCGCTGTGATTTGATTGGTTGTTACGTTCCGTTTCCATCTGAGTGTCTCACTGTGGCACATGAGAATCCACAGCTCAGTGTTCAGAGCTCGTTCTTCCTCACATCCCTGCGCTTGTGTGTGTGCTAGAGACAGTAAAACCCCTCTGTTCCTCTCTTGCTAGCACGCCTTTCATATCATGATCGAGGTAAGAGCTTCATTCACTCTCGCGGTCTCCCATCATGCCCTGCTGATGCTTTAGTTCTCATCCCATCATGAGTTTGTGATGCGGTCACTGTGTTCTGCGTATCAGATCTGTATTTATTTCTTTCTAGTATGCATGGATTCATATTTGTGTTCTCCTGCATCAGACACTGTGTGTTTGAGTGTGTGTGTGTGTGTGTGTGTGTGTTCAGTGTGTGTCTGTGTGTTCGTGTTCAGTGTTCAGTGTGTGTGTGTGTTCATCATGTGTTCAGCGGCTGTGTTTGTGTCTGTAGGACCCGGGTCTGATGCCTCCGTCTCCGTTGTTGGGTCAGAAGCCGCTGCAGCTGCTGGAGCTGAAGGCTCGCGGATGCTTCGGCTGCGTCTGGAAAGCTCAGCTGCTCAACGAACACGTGGCTGTCAAAATCTTCCCTGTGCAGGTCTGACACCTTTCATTAGAATCTCATTACTGTTTGTGCATTCTTGCCTCTTCAGAAAACAACACATACTGCTGCCATAATGTAACTCAAAACTGAGTGTTTTATTATTGTGCTCTGAATCTCTGCATTGATATTCTTCAAAAATTATGTTTGTGATAAACCTCTTACCCGAAATATTAAGAACATATAATTTCGTTGTACTGTAATTTAAAATGTTACAAAACTCTACAAGCTCAAAAATGATCAAATTAATCATAATCTACACATAAGTTTCTTTTTTTATTCCCTGGAGGTCCATCTATGTTAGTTATGGTTTCTTGCCTCAAAAAGTCATAATGTAGTTTTTAATGATTATTAGTGATTTCTAACGATGATAATTTTTCATATCTTTTCAGTTCAAAATGCTGAGATTGATACAGTGGGGAAAAAAATGTGCAGTGTAGTTTAAGTCTTTGTTTTTGTAAACTTTGTTGTTTAAATGTTTATAAAATTCACATTGGTAAAATTATGATGAAGTCATACTGAATTGCAACAGTCTTTTGCACCAATTTACATTGCAAACACTAAATCTAGTTGCTTTTATAAAACAACTGCTACAGCAGTGATAAAGCACACCATGTTCAACAAATAATTAATAACAATAATCATAACAGAGCACCTATCCGTCAAGTAAGACAGTTCATCAGTCTATTTACACCTCAGCACACGAATACAGAAATCAACTGATGTGCTTATACTGTATATACAGTTGTGCCAAAGTGTATTTACATTTACTCATTTAGCAGATGCTTTAATCCAAAGCAATTTACAAATGAGGACAATGGAAGCAATCAAAATTAACAAAAGAGCAATGACATATAAGTGCTAAAACAAGTCTCAGTTAGCTTAAATGCAGTAGACATAGCAAGAGCTTTTTAAATAATATTAAAAAGAAAAAGAAAACAGATAGAATGAAAAAGAATAGAGCAAGCTAGTGTTAGTGTTTTTTGTTGTTGTTTACAATAGAATATAATTAGAATATCGAGTGTTAAAGTTAGAGGGTCAAATAAAGATGGAAGAGATGTGTTTTAAGCCGATTCTTGAAGATGGCTAAGGACTCAGCTGCTCGGATTGAGTTGGGGAGGTCATTCCACCAGGAGGGAACATTTAATTTAAAAGTCCGTAAAAGTGACTTTGTGCTTCTTTGGGATGAAACAATCCAGCGACGTTCACTTGCAGAACGCAAGCTTCTAGAGGCACATAAGTCTGAAGTAACGAATTTAGGTAAATGGTGCAAAGCCAGTGGTAGTTTTGTAGGCAAACATCAATGCCTTGAATTTTTATGCGAGCAGCTATTGGAAGCCAGTGCGAATTGATAAACAGAGGTGTGACGTGTATTCTTTTCGGCTCATTAAAAATTAATCTTGCTGCCGCGTTCTGGATTAATTGTAAAGGTTTGATAGAATTGGCTGGAAGACCTGCCAAGAGGGCATTGCAATAGTCAAGCCTGGACAGTACAAGAGCTTGAACAAGGAGTTGTGCAGCATGTTCCCAAAGAAAGAAAGAAAGGACTTGATCTTCTTGATGTTGAATAAAGCAAATCTGCAGGATCGGACAGTTTTAGCAATGTGGTCTGAGAAAGTCAGCTGATCATCAATCATAACTCCAAGGCGTCTACCTGTTTTTGAAGGAGTTATGGTTGATGTGCCTAACTTGATGGTGAAATTGTGATGAAACGATGGGTTTGCTGGAATCACAAGCAGTTCTGTCTTGGCAAGGTTGAATTGAAGGTGATGGTCCTTCATCCAGTAAGAAATGCTGTAAGACAAGCTGAGATGTGAGCAGCTATCGCTGGATCATCAGGATGGAATGAAAGGTAGAGTTAGCAGTGGTATGAAAAGCCATGTTTCTAAATGACAGAACCTAATGATGGCATGTAGACAGAGAAGAGAAGTGGTCCAAGAACTGAGCCCTGAGGCACCCCAGTAGTTAGATGTTGTGACTTGGACACCTCACCTCTCCAAGATACTTTAAAGGACCTATCTGATAGGTAAGACTCAGTCTGGAGTGCAGTTCCTGAGATGCCCTTTGCCAGTAGTGTTAATAGGAGGATCTGGTGGTTAACCGTGTCAAAAGCAGCGGACAGATCAAGCAGGATAAGTACTGAAGATTTGGATTCTGCTCTTGCCAGTCTTAGAGCTTCAAAAACTGAGAACAAGTGAAAGTGACATTCAGCCGAGTATTGTGACCCATAATCAGAATTTGTGCTCTGCATTTAACCCATCCGAAGTGCACACACACACACAGAGTAGTGAACACACAAACACACTGTGAACACACACCCGGAGCAGTGGGCAGCCATTTATGCTGCGGCGCCCAGGGAGCAGTTGGGGGTTCAATGCCTTGCTCAAGGGCACCTAAGTCGTGGTATTGAAGGTGGAAAGAGAACTGTACATGCACCCCCCACCTACAATTCCTGCCATCCCGGGACTCGAATTCACAACCTTTCGATTGGGAGTCCGACTCTCTATCCATTAGGCCACGACTTCCCAAGGCCGTCTCAGTTGAATGTTCACTTCTGAAGGCAGATTGGTTGCTGTCAAGGAGGTTGTTCTGTGTGAGAAATGCTTGGTTGAACACAGCTCTTTCAAGTGTTTTTGCAATGACAGGAAGAATGGATACTGGTCTGTAGTTCTCTAAAAGAGATGAGTTGAGTCTGGGTTTATTAAGTAATGGAGTTATACGTGCCTGTCTAAATGATGAGGGGAAAACTCCAGTGTGGAGGGATGTGTTAATGATGTGAGTGAGTGCAGGTATATATATAGTATTTTGACACTTAAGTTTTTTTAAACAAAATGTCATGTTTAAAAAAAATGAATGAAAATAAATCAATTGATGTGCATCACAATTGTTTGTAAATGGACTGTCTTACACAGACTTTGAATGTTGTTGATTTTGCGTGTGTTTGTCTGTGATCTCTCTCAGAATAAACAGTCGTGGCAGAGTGAATATGAAATTTATAGCTTGAGCGGAATGAAACATGAAAATATCCTTCACTTCATCGGAGCAGAAAAACGAGGAAATGGAATCGATATCGAGCTCTGGCTCATCACAGCTTACCATGAGAAGGTATAAACACACACACACACACACACACACACACACTTACTTACTTGTACACACACACACACACACAATTCTACAATATTTAGAAAATATGTCATATGCAGAAGTTAATGTTTGAAACAGTATTATGATACATTATTGTCACATGTTTGATATCATCTGCATGTGTGTTTGTATTCAGGGCTCGCTGACAGACTTCCTGAAGGCGAATGTTGTGTCGTGGAATGAGTTGTGTCTGATAGCGCAGACGTTTGTGCGTGGATTGGCGTATTTACACGAGGACATTCCCAACCTGAAGGATGGACACAAGCCTGCCATTGCACACAGGTACAAAATGCCTTTCCTAAAATTAACAGTCACCTATATAATTTCTTGTAAAAAGAGTCAGTTTATACTGTAAAAAAAATTACAGTAATAAAATTGCATAACAAAATGTGTAAAAAAAAAAAATTCTACTCTTTTTTTTGGGGGGGTATTTATTTATATTCTTTATTTATTGATGTATTTTTTGAGCATATTGATTTTTAATATTCTTTTAAGTTTATTTATTTATTTATTTATTTACATATTTATTTTAAGTCTAAAATGTAATTGGATTATTAATAATTAATTAGTTAATCATTTAATTCATTAATTTATTATTTCTTTTTTATTATTATTCATTTATTTTAGTGGTGAGGTCCCCTTCCCTTTTATTTAGTTTCTTTTATAAAGCTCCAATTTATATGGTTTGGAAAATATTTAGTTTCAGCTAAGTTACATTATTATTATTTTTTATTATTATTAATATCATCATCATCATCATCATAAATATTTTTTCTCTACTCATTACAGTAATTAACCTCTCTCTCTCTCTCTCTCTTTCTCTCTCTCTCTCTCTCTGTATTCCTCTCTCTCTCTCTCTCTCTCTCTCTCTCTCTCTCAGGGATATCAAGAGTAAGAATGTGTTACTGAAGCATGATTTAACGGCCTGTATTGCTGACTTTGGCCTGGCACTGAAGTTTGAAGCAGGGAAATCTACAGGCGACACACACGGACAGGTATGATCAAAACTTCACTGACCAGTGGTGATTTAAAGTGATAATTATTGATTGTTGTGGTTGTATTGGCTGTGTGAAGGTGGGGACGCGGCGGTACATGGCTCCGGAGGTGCTGGAGGGAGCCATCAGTTTCCAGCGCGACGCGTTTCTGAGGATCGACATGTACGCCACGGGTCTGGTGCTGTGGGAACTGGCCTCTCGCTGCACAGCGGCCGACGGTAACAAACACCCATTCACTCACACTCAGGGAAGAGTGATGAACCGCTGCTGATCCGTGTGTGTGTGTGTGTGTGTCCCAGGTCCTGTGGATGAGTTCTGTCTGCCGTTTGAGGAGGAGGCCGGTCTTCATCCGTCTCTGGAGGACATGCAGGACGTCGTTGTGCATAAGAAACTACGGCCGATATTCAGAGAACACTGGCTAAAACATACGGTACTTCACACACACACACACACACACACACACACACACACGCACACACACACACACACACACACACACACACACACACATATTGACTGCATTACATTTTCTTTATTTCAACAAATATTCTAGATTTTAAAATGATCAAAAACTCAATTGACCCAGTATACTCTTAATTTCATGTTCATCACTGATGTTTATTGAAAAGAAAATTAAAGTCTTCATCTTTCATCAGTTCTGAAGTAACTTTCATATAGAAACACTTTTTTATTATCCAGTTGATGCTTTGTGTCAGGTAATAATAATGAATACAAATATGACCATAGTGACTATAAAATCAATTTAAATTGTAAATTGAATAAATATACAAGTATTTTATACACATCAGTGTTACTTTAGTATTATTTAGATACTATTACATATTATTGAGATATAAACTGATAGTATTTTTATATACTATTATTATTATTATTTCATTTTATTTTAAAGTTTGTTTTTTTAAGTCTTTTATAGGTAATTTTTAGTCTTTTATTTCTATTTAGCTTTATTTTTAATGAGTTTTAGTAATTTTAGTAACTTTTAAATGAAAACTCCTAAGTGAAAATGTGACCTGAATTAAATCTTTTTTTCTCCTAATATTTCTATTTTTATTTCAGCTTTATTTTAAATGACAGTTTTCAACAGTAAAAAGTAGTGTTTGTTAGAAAACGCCATGGATTTTGAGAAATGCAAAGCCAAGGTTATATTCAATGCATAAGAATAAATCTACATTTCAGATTCCATATTTCTAGATAAACTAATTTGCAGTTTATTTAGTCATGTGACCCTTTGTACAGTTGATCAGATTTCCTTACTTTTGTTGAAGCTGAAGATGCTTGAAGATGCATGATGTTCAAGTTTTGGCTCAGAAAAAGAGGTGCACACCGCATGCACAGCTCTCAAAGGTTTTTATTCTTATTATATTTAATCTGTGTATGTGTAGGGTCTGGCGATGCTCTGTGAGACCGTGGAGGAGTGCTGGGACCACGAGGCCGAGGCGCGTCTGTCTGCGGGGTGCGTGGAGGAGCGCATCCTCTCAATGCAGCGCAACACCAACCTCATCGCCCCCGAAAACATCCTCTCCGTCGTCACCATGGTTTCCAACCTGGACTTCCCCCCTAAAGAATCCAGCCTATGATGCTGTTCTCTCGGGCCAATCAGAGCGCAGCGTGTGCGAGAGCACACCAGACTACAGTGAAAGCAAAACGAACACGGGAATGATTCAACGACTCACACTTACACACGGAGGAACTCGAGATCAAACACACACGGACGTCTCCGTCCGCACCAAAACCTCTTTTATGCATTACGGAAAGACTTTTGTGTTTTATATGAACAGCGTATCGTACGGTTTTAGTATAAAAAGGGCGAAACTCTGGACTGCGTTTGCTGTTCGTTTCTGCAAATCATAACAGTCATGCCAATACAAAACACTTCTGAATGTCTGCCGCTCAGCCGCGAATCACACGGCTCTATGAGAAATTATGCTGAAATAACCATGAACCTCCCTAAACAGGTATACCTCATTTTGATTTCTCATGCTTTTTTCTGGACAGCTGCTACGGAGGCGAGACGAGTCGCTGTAACACGCTAGTGTTTCTACCGTTCACATTTCTGCTTCATTTCATCACAGCCGTTCTGAAGGGGTCGAATCATGAGGAATCAACGCTCGCTTCACTGAATCACAGAAACCAGGGGCCAATGTTAGCGTCTGGAACAATTCGGACCGCTCACGCTCAATCAACTATATTTTTGCACCACAATTTTTGAAAATAGTGACACATCATATGCAAAACTGCACCTGAGACATTGGGTTTTCTGTACATCATCTTTTCTGATGTGAACTAGATTAACGTTAACAGTGATTTAGCGCTGAGAAGCTTGGGCCACCGAGACTAGATGTCAAACTATAGACGCATGAACATTTTTAAAAGGTAATTGGAACTTTTTATCTCACAATATGGATTAATATTTATGTTTTAGAATTCAGATTTTTTTATTTTGCAATTCAGAGAAGAAAGTCAGACTCGAAAAAAATTGATAATTCTGATGTTTGCATCAATCAAACCTTGCATTTCTGAGTTAATAGCTCACAATTTAGTTTCTTGTTTCTGCCATGAATTCCAGAATCATTTGCAATTACAAGTTTATATCTCAATTCTGGAAAAAGCTTGATACTTTGAGATGTACTCAGAATTACGAGACGTAAACTCAGAATTATAAGGGAAAAAAGACAGAATAATCAGTTTATATCTCACAATTCGTACTATTTTTCTTCAGAATTACACGTTTCTTTAGACTTGTGAGAAAAAGAGTCAGACTTGCGAGATATAAAATCAGCCACAACCAGCTTTAGTTTTATTCTGTGGCTGACACAAGCTTCCAAATCAAAAAAATGGTCTGAACACCAGCAGAAATAATATACATAGAGTGTGAACGCCTGTGCATTTCAGTCTGAACCATTCAGGATTGATTTACGGGTCACAATCCGATGCATCTTTACAAACAGGCTGTTGTTGAAGGATGGAGCAGTAAAAACTAGACTGAACTCACAGCAAACACTCATCGAGGATGAAAAGATGTTGTTTGTAGGAGCAGGAATCCTCATGTGACATTATGAGTTGACCTTGTGGGATAAATAAATGCTGAAAAGGCCCCTTTAATGACTGTTTTCACACGACGGCATCTTTCAGGCTGTGAATCTGTCTCAACACCACATTGTCCTTCCTCAGTCTCTCTTCATCTCTGTCTGAAGCACTACAGCAGTATTCAGGGACTTACAGCAATTATGCAACCAACACGCAGCAGCGATCGCAACTGTAGCACACAGTCTCAACCGCT